>NW_007818773.1:0-877 GCF_000696425.1 Galeopterus variegatus | reverse complement strand
TATTGTGTGCTCTCTGAATAATACTCTCTTCCGCTATAGCTTGGTTGTTATTTCAGTGTATTTTATTTTTTAATTTTTTACCGAAGCAAAATATACATCGGGAAAAGTGCACAGATCATAAGTGTATAGCCTCACACACTGAATGCACCCATGCAACCAGCACCCAGCACCCAGATCAAGAAACAGATGGTCATCAGAAGCCCCTTCTCTCCCTCTTCCCCTGAAGAGTAACTATTATCTGGTCTTGTAACAGCATAGTTTAGTTTTCCTGTGTTTGTACCTTACAGAACTGAACCGTACAGTATGTTCTCTTGTGTCTGTATTATTTCCCTCTGCGTTGCTTGTGAGGTTCATCCACATGTCGCATGTAGCTGAAGATCATACTCCTCACTGCCCAGTGCCCCACCGCAAACATTCCACACTGTATCCATTCTGCTGTTGATGGGCATCCCGGTAGCTTCCAGCGGGGGCTATTTCACATAGCAGTGCTCTGAACATCTTGATACATGTTTTATGAAGCAAGTCATATATTTTTAGTAATATCTGGCCTGAAGGTAGATGGTTGTGTATTTATCTGTTTTCCAGATCCCATTTTAGAAAGCTCCATGAGAAACTGTGTGCTGAATGTATTGAGGAATCTATTAGAAGAAAAAGTAGGAAAATAAGATGATTTGACATTCATATCATCTCCCCACAATATTTTGGCAGTTTGTTTCCTAAAATCAAGCAGCAACGACTAAGCCTACGCCGTGGCTCTCATTCTCAAAGCTGTGGGACGGTGGCGTCCTCACCTGACAGCCTCTTCCCGCCTCCCAGCAAAGGCTTGTAATCCCTCAGTCATGTCATCTGTTTTCAGCTCATATCAAATTCTTTTTCT
>NW_007818772.1:0-877 GCF_000696425.1 Galeopterus variegatus | reverse complement strand
GGCCAACGGGTACATTAAAAAATGCTCAGCATCACTAGTCATCAGAGAAATGTAAATCAAAACCACATTGAGATATCCTCTTACCCCAGTTAGACTGGCCATTATGAAAAAGACTGAATAACAAATGCTGGCGAGGATGCAGGGAAAAGGGAACTCTTCTACCCTGTTGGTGGGACTGTAAATTAGCACAGCCATTATGTAAAACTGTAGGGAGGTTTCTCAAACAACTACAAATAGAGCTACCATATGATCCAGCAATCCCACTACAGTGTATATATCCAAAGGAATGGAGATCAATATGTCGAAGAGATACCTGCACTCTGTGTTCATTGCAGCTCTATTTACAATAGCCAAAATATGGAACCAAGCTAAGTGTCCATCAATGGATGACTGGATAAAAAATAATGTGGTATATATACACAATGGAATACTACTCAACTATAAAAAAGAATGAAGTTCTGCCCTTTGCAACAACATAGATGAGTCTGGAGAAAACTATGTTAAGTGAAATAAGCCAGACAAGGAAACAGAAATAACACATGCTCTCACTCATAACTGGCTGCTAGGAAGGAAGGGAGGGAGGGAGGGAGGGAGGGGGGAGAGAAGGAGGGAAGAAGGAAGGAATGAAGGAAGGAAAGAAAGAAAAGACCACAACAGTACATTGAAGTTTCAGAAGGGGGGAACAAACCTAAGGATACTACAGATAGGGGGATGGAGGGAGGGAGGGGTTTTGGGAAGTGATAGGTTGGGTAAAGAGCATAAAGAAATAACATGATTTGTAAGAATGAATATGCTAATAATAAAAAAAATCAGTAAAAAAAAAAAAGAATCATTCGGTTGAGTACAGAGTTTGTTATCCAGTTATTGACTTTACAGA
>NW_007818771.1:0-877 GCF_000696425.1 Galeopterus variegatus | reverse complement strand
CTAGGCATTTTTTATTAGTTAGAAGTAGAATATATGTGTATATGTATATACAGTCATGCATATAGTCACATGCATATAGTCACATGTATATACAGTCACTTAACGACAGGGATACGTTCTGAGAAAGGCATTTCATTGTTGTGCAAACATAGAGTGTACTTACATGACCCTAAATGGCATAGCCTACTACACACTCCCAGTTCCATTCTAATATTATGGGACCACTGTGGTTCGTTGTTGATAGAAATGCAGTTATGCACATGACTGTATAATTTTTAACTATGAAATTCATCATGAGTTTGTACCGATAATTCCAATTCACATTTCAGATTCAAAGCTTTTACATAATTTCCCCAACCTTACGATGAGCCTCTTTCAATCATAATAAAAATCTGGGTTCTCAGAGATAACATTTTTTGCTCTTTATCCTTTATCTCGTAATACACACAAAATCTCAGATAACAATATCACCATCACCAACTACCACCAACAATATGATTATTAAAAAGTTTCTTATTTTAAAAAATATATATATTTTGCTTTTAGGGTATATCTCAATTGGGATGTATAGTCAAACTAATGTTTTGTTTTGGTTTTTTCCAAATAACTTGGAATAGTTTCTCTCTGTGCCAACTATATGGATAGGTTCATTTGTTTCCTTGAATTGTTTTAAATTGGAAGCCTCTCCCAAGTTGAGCTGATATCACTGTTACAGTCACAGTCTCAGAGAAAAAAGTAATTCAAGTGTGCAGTCAATTGTACTGATGGACTGTCACTCAGAGATACTCAGGATTATGTGTAGTTAGCACCAAAGGCACAGAACTGGTAAAAACCAACACCCTGTGAGTTATCGACAAGATAATATGACTAATTCTGA
>NW_007818770.1:0-877 GCF_000696425.1 Galeopterus variegatus | reverse complement strand
ATACAGTTGATGGTTTTTGGCATATTCACAGAGTTTTACAACAATCACCATGTTCTAAGTTTAGAATATTTTCAACCCTTGTTCTTTAACGGACTTGAACATAGTTCACCCAGGATTCTGTACATGCTAGAGTGACAGACTAAAATTCAGGGCTCAAAACCTTTTTAAAATTGTTTCTCCCGTTCCTAGGTTGTTTTGCCTCATTCAGAAGCCCAGATGGCACTTCGAACAGCACTAGCTTGCTCAGTATGAATGAAAGTTTTTGGAAATGCCCACAAACCGATTCATGAGTTCACTAAATGCTTATTCCCTATATAGTTTCCCACGGTGGCAGAAATTACATAACTGTTGCAGTAGCTTAAAGAAGTGCAGCCTTGGTACCATGACTACTTTTCCTCGTTCTGTAACCAAAACACACTTAATTCTCTCAATTTGTGAATGAATGTTTCTTGAACCTCCTGTATATCAGGCTCTGGAGATTCAGGGGTGAACAAATGGGCCACGTTTAGCTATTATAAAACTTATAGGCTAGTGGGGGGAGATAAGTAGGAAAAAATGATTAAAACAATAAAATTTCAGATAGAGATAAGCACTGTGAAGACAGTTGACAGAGTGGTGTAATGTAGTGACCAAGTGATATACAGTGACAGAGTTCAGAAACATTTTCATATCCATTTTCCCGGTCAGTCTTCATAACTTCTCTGTGACACACAAAGGGCATATGTTAATATAATTCGCATTTGATAGATGGGAACTGATGTTGCAGAAAGATTGAATGACTAAAAAAAGTCCTCAAGGTAGTGACTGAGAAAGCTGGAATTTGGTTCTGGGTGTTGGATTCCAAACCCAGATGCTTTCTACCATGTCATTCAGGAAA
>NW_007818769.1:0-877 GCF_000696425.1 Galeopterus variegatus | reverse complement strand
GAGACGACCTTTCTTTATCTGGAACCACCTCCCACTTTCCTCTCTGTGCCCAGCTTCCCCTATTCTTCCCTTGCTCTGCAGGGCCCTTGCTCCTCTTTGTTCTGCTATCTTCAGATCTCCTCTTCCCTGGAAGGATTTTCTGGATCCTCAGACCAGGTCAGTTCCCATTCCACTCTCCCTTTGATTCTCTCAGGACAGCCTGTATTGATTCACCACTCATATTACGATTATAGTTCAATCAATCTTTGTATAATTGCTTGTTTAATGTCTGTCTCGTTAGAACGTAATCTCCATGACAGCAGGACCAGCACTGTCTAGCTCACCAGTGTATCCTGTAACACCCAGAGTGTGTAAACTCAACACAAGTACGTTCTGCACTATAGCATTCTCCAGTTCTTTTATTCTGAGCCACTGTTGTCCTGACTTCCTAGACAAATGTCAAGTGCCTCGAAGGCACTTTATGAGATTTGATGTCTCTTGTATCCATCTGCTCTCCCACGCCACTTCCTCAGCACCTGGTCCAACGTCAAGCACAGAGAGTCCAGTCAATAGCAGTTTGCTGATTGATTGATGATTGCTTACTGCCTGGGCCTCCAGAACACCCCTGCAGGAAAGGGAGCGAGGGATTCTTGCGCTCCTGCCGAGATTGAAGGGCAGGAGCCTGAGATAGTTCTGGACAGGGCCCCCAGGCAGCAAGAAGGGAATTTGCTCAAATCACATTAACATGGTTCTCAGGAAGCAGCTGCTGAATTAGAGGTAACAGCCACAGCAGCAGCCTCCTTTTAATAGGACATTAATGCTCATTCTGAGCTATTACCCTATTTGCAATGGTTTCTTAATGTTCAGCTTCTGGAGCCCTGAGAGAAAAGGGCCTTGT
>NW_007818768.1:0-877 GCF_000696425.1 Galeopterus variegatus | reverse complement strand
TCTAAGGGTACCTACCAATCCTGTTCATGAGGCTCCAGCCCCATGACCTAGTCACCCCCCAGAGCTCCCACCTCCTAATACCGTCATCCGGGGGTTAGGATTTCAACACGTGAATTTTGGGGGACACAAACATTCAGACCATAACATAAAGTAATACACGCTTGTCAATAAAACTGTGAATCTGATTATGGGGTAGGGAAATGACACATGCTGATTTTAGTTTTAGATTGCAGAGGTGAGGGATACGGGATGATGCCTTCAACCTCATTCTTTGTGATGGCGTGTAAGTGTCTCTGCCCACGCCCTCCCCTCCGTGGTTGGTTCACAGTCCACTGCGGAGCCACCGTGCCACCTGCCCTCCTGCATCTGTGCCTCATCTCATCGTAGCTCTTCTTTCTTGTCTTTTGTTTTACATTCACATGACTACTTTATTTTATGTTTTTGGTGGCTGGCTGGTATGGAAACTGAACCCTTGACCTTGGTGTTACCAACACCATGCTCTACCCAAGTGAGCCAACTGGCCAGCCCCTACTTTTTATTTAGGATGGACATCAGCCTCACATCCTGCCCCATGTTTCTTCTGTTATGTCTCTGTTTTTTCTGCCCGGGCAGGATCATTTTCTTCATCATTTAAATTTGTTTTCTTCCCTTCATTCTCCTAATGAGTCATCAGGCTGTCCTTGAAAGCGGCCTCCAGGCTTGGCTCTCGTGGGGAGCGTGTCTGACCCTGCTTCTCAGCGCCCCTCCCATCCAGCAGGAAGGGTGCCGACTCTGTGCTACTGTGCCCCTCCGTGCTTGCAGGCCGCCGGACCCAGGGCTGCCATCAGACCCAGCCGGCTTGCCCTCGAGGACAGTTCAGGCATTCCTGAGTTTTGTT
>NW_007818767.1:0-877 GCF_000696425.1 Galeopterus variegatus | reverse complement strand
GAAGGCACTGGGGAGCAGTCCAAAAGGAACCAGGTGCAGGGTTTTAAGAGTCCTTTCCCAGTGGAGTCACACAGAATGCATCTAGTTCCCCAGCAACGAGCTCTGACAACATGTGAAATGTCTCCCAGAGAAGCTTGTTGGAGACTCAGCACCCAGGAATTTTACTGCTGCCTGATCATGTAAGCATCCTGTGCCTGGCATGTACCAAATTTCCAGACTTCCAGAAGGAAAGCATGCATTCAGCACTAATTGTAGTTTACGTATCAGTGAGCATGGTGTGAACCGTCCCAAAACCCAGGTTCCCAGATGCCAGCTGTATTAGTCTGTTTCTGTTGCTTATAATAGAAATACCTCAAACTGGGTAATTTGTAAAGAAGTAACATGTACCACTTACAGTTTCAGAAGCTGGGAAGTCCAAAGTCCAGAGAACAGGTCTGGTTAGAGCCTTGCTAGTGGGTGGTGACTCTTCACAGCAAACCAGGGGGTCACGTGGCAGATGGCAGAAGCAGAGAGAGGACGAACTTCTCAAGCACTCTCATTTTAAAGCTCTTGGAACCACACCCATGACCACCTTAAACCATCAAATTATTAATCCATTTATAGGGCATGGTCCTCACAATCTAATCACCTCTTCAAGGCCCCACTTTTCAATGACCTTAATAGGATTTCCCACCCTCTTAACAGCAGGGGTTGAGTTTCTAATACATGGACTTTGGACGACACAATTTAATCCTACAGCACCAGCCAAGGGCAGCATTGTCAGCAAGCCTTTCTGAAGATAAAGTCTAAGGCCTACAATGTTAGCTCTTCTCTGCACACTAGGCAAGGGAACTTTATGATGAGAAAACACTACAGGTGCACCGTACTGTGAGCAATG
>NW_007818766.1:0-877 GCF_000696425.1 Galeopterus variegatus | reverse complement strand
TTGAGTGAGTCACCCACAGCTCATGAGCATTGAAGAGCATTTAGAACATACAAGACAAAATGCAATTTATAATCAAGTATATACACATATTGTTCACTTACCAGGATATTCATGTATATGACAAAAAATTTTAAAGGGGGAAATATTTTGTTTAGGGTAATAGAAGGAGTCATATTTGTAGACTACATTGGGTATTTTTAAGGAAAAACCAAGATCACTGAAAAGCATTATATTCACTTTTCTTAAAAAGTGGAAATACTGTCATTTTTAACAATACGGAAGAACCTAGAGGAGATTATGCTAAGTAAAATAATGCAAGCACAGAAAGACAAATACCACATGGTCTCATTTGTGTAATCATAAATGTTGAGCTTATAGAAGTAGAGAATAGAATGGTGGTTTCCAAAGGCTGGAGTGGTTGGAGAGTGGGGTGAAGTTGGAGAGATGTTGGCAAAAGATACATAATTATGGTGAGATAGGAGGAATAACTTCAAGACATCTAGGGTACAGTACAGTGAACATAGTTTATAACAATATATTATATTCTTTAAAAATGCAAAGAGAATGGATGTTGAGCTCTTTCCCCAAAATGATAACTAGATGAGATAATGCATTTGTTAATTAGATAGATTTAACCATATCACCATGTATAAATACTTCAAAATATGATGTTGTACTAGATAAACTCATACAATTTTACCTGTCAGTTAAAAAAGACACAGAGAGACACCAGAGAACTGTTGGAGGTGATGGATGTTTATTACCTTGATTGTGGTGATGGTAACATCAATGTGAACACAGGTTTAAACACACCATGTTGTGTATATTAATTATACTCAGTTTTTATCTATCAGCTAAATGTTAATAAACCTGGAAT
>NW_007818765.1:0-877 GCF_000696425.1 Galeopterus variegatus | reverse complement strand
TTATTGAAGCTTGACCCCCATTGTAACACTGTTAACAGGGTGTGATATCCAATTATGGTATTTAAAGGTGGAGCCTTTAAGAGGTGATTAGATTGTGAGGACTGTGCCCATTGATCCATTCATCGGCTAATGGGCATCATAATTCTGATGGCTTTATAAGGAAGGCAATTGAAGTTAGCTCACTTGCTCATGCCATTTTCTTTCTCTCGCAATATTATACCCTCAGTTGCTGTAGAAGGCCCTCACCAGATGCGTTCCTTGGACCTGGAACTTGCCAGCTTCCAAACTTTAAGAAATAGATTTCATTTTTAATAAATTAACCAGTTTCAGGTATTTTATTATAAGCAACAGAAATGGACTAATACAGTTTCTCAATGTAGCATTCTTTCCTCCAGGATATGGAGCAGGACCCTTCCTAAAATGGGTTTATGACCTACAATTAGACAAGGTAGGTCAGAAAATTTCTTTATGGCCAGCTCTAGGACAGAATAGCTGCGGGGGGTGGAGGGGATGGGGGAAGTGGGGATTAGAGTATACCTATGACCCTCCTTGGGGAAGAGGGATTCTAATCTCTGTGCCTTGTCTCAGGAGAGAATGAGGCTGAGAGACAGGAGGGCAAGAGAAGGTCAGAGAAAAACTTTGCTTTGGCAGTTGCTTCTGATGCCTTCACCCTGGGGTCCTCAACACAATACATGTCAGGCCTGCAAGGAAAGGCCTGGAGAAACCAGCTAGCTCAATCCCTCAATTGAGGCCATTTGGAAGCCCCTGGACAGCTAACATATTGGGGTTTCCAACCAACATTTTAAAAGTATTGTCCAGGGCCGGCCCGGTGGCGCACTGCTACAGTGTGCCGCTTGGGAGCGCGGCGGCGCTCCCA
>NW_007818764.1:0-877 GCF_000696425.1 Galeopterus variegatus | reverse complement strand
GGCCGGCCCCAAAATAAAATTTAAAAAAGAAAAAAAGATAAAGAAAAAAATGTGCTTTGACATGAGCATAAAGGAGGAGGCAGAATGAAATTTTGAGCTCCTGTGTCTAGCTTGAGGACTGAATAGATTTCAGTGATACAGATGAGATGTGTTTATTAAAGTTAGGGACCTTATTTTCATGTCTCTGTCCAAATAACTGGCATGTAGTCAATGAAATACTTTATTAAAAGGTGGCCCTTGGGCTAGGCTTCAACGATGAATACTGTGTTAATGTGGAGACCAGAAAGTATTTAGACTAGTGCAATTAGACCAGGCTAGCTGGATCAGGATCTAGGTGCAGTCATGGCGAGAGTGCACAGGAGTGCCGACACTGAATAAAAATCTATAGAAAGGCTTTTAGTCTATAGGTAAGAGAGAGGTTGTTAATCATGTTTTCATATTTTTTTTTCCTATTCAGCAGGGAAAAGACATTAGAAGAGAAGTACTTTGGGGAAACTGATCTTGTGCAGTGTCTAGGAGAGGCTGGAGGGATGAGGGGAATGACGGCAGGGAGTCCAGTGAGAAGGCTACTGTGAAATAACCAATGTATGGGACAATGAGACGGTGGCTAATGGGGGCCTAAACGTTGAGGTTGCAAGAGAAATAGAAATGAGGGGTAGGCGGACCTAGTATAAGAACTTGTGTTTATTCATTTAGTGGTTGAATTGAATTGATTTCTCTCTCTCTCTCTCTCTCTCTCTCTCTCTCTCTCTCTCTGTCTTCTCTGTGTGTGTGTGTGTGTGTGTGTGTGTGTGTGTGCGCACGCGTGTGTGTGGGTTTTTTTTATAACATTCAAACTGTATTTAACGGGGCTGTGGAGGGTCAGCGATTCCATCAT
>NW_007818763.1:0-877 GCF_000696425.1 Galeopterus variegatus | reverse complement strand
TTTCTAATGGAGTGACCAACTAAATGATGTCATAAAGGAGCTGTGAGACGCAAGACACAGCCGAGCAATACGTGGGACCCGGCTGACTGCAAGTGCTGCCGTCCTCTTTATATGATGACAGCCCTTTCCCCCTCACACTGGAATCATCCAGTTACGGCTTTGTCCTCCTGACACATACATGGGGACTTCTTGCATCTCACTTTTCTCTGTATCCACAGAATTTCAGACTCTCCCCAGCACATACTAGGTCCTTGTCAATCATCACTCGCTGCTAATGTAAGGCTTCCCACCTTTCACCACAGAGCTCTGCAACTTCTTTCAGTGCTTCTGTGCTGGTGAAAATGGCTTCTCAACATTTATTGTCCTTCCCCAGCACCTTCTTCCAACATTTGTTCATCTTTTCCTTGTAGGTAGGCCCAGGTGAGGCTCATTTGGTTTACATTTTATCCAAGCAAATTTGCCATCCATTCATTTTCTGATTTAAGAGAGTCCTCAATGTTTATGACACTGCTTGTTGGGAAAATGGTCTTATTTAAAAACTCTTGACCATAACCAGTATGTAACTAAAAGTGAACCAATTCCAGATGATGCTATTGCTCTTGAGAGAGCTTAGTCTGTTTTGCTTGATGTGCAGGTGCTATCCCATCCAGATAGAAGACCAGTGTCAGTTTTTACATACGGCTGCATTAGGCTGAACTAGGCCATGGGGCAAAGCTGACTGTTGCACGGCAGAGGCAGCGCGTCACTCCTGGGCCAACGGAGTGAGCATTCATCTCCTGTGTGTCTTCAGAGTGGCCTCCCCTTCCTCACTTATGCCCATAGTAGATGTTTAAACTCACAAATGACATTTTCTACCCAATACATTTACCAGAAAAAA
>NW_007818762.1:0-877 GCF_000696425.1 Galeopterus variegatus | reverse complement strand
TTTTTCCCCCCAGAAGACATTTGGCAAAGTCTGGAGACATTTTTGATGGGCACAACTGGAAGGGAGATACTACTGCTATCTAATGGGTAGTTGCCAGGGATACCACTATACATCCCACAATGCACAGGACAGCCCCCCACAGTGAAGAATCATCTGGCCTAACATGCCCATAATGCCAAGGTTAAGAAACCCTGCTCTACATTTAAGTTGCCTAATAAGACACACGTGAACATGATGGGGGGATTACTAGTGAGATATCCTCTGAAAACCCCACTGGTATTTGTTATACTCAAACAATAAGGGACAAAGCTATGTCTCTAAAACTGCCCCAATATTTATATGCCTCACTGAACAAACACATAAACTCAGAGGGCTGAAAGGGACCTCAGAGCCTCCTAACCAGCTTTCATGTTTCATAAAGAAACCAAGGTCCAGGGATAAGGGACTTGTCTAAGGTCATACAACTACCTGTACTAATTGGCAGGGATAAGGAACTTGCCTAAGGTCATGCAGCTATCTGTTCTAATTGGCAGCAGAGCCTGGGTAAGAATCTAGATCTCCTGAGGGCATAGTCCACCACTCTTTCTACTACACTATGGCAAATTCTGTAAGCGTGTGTCAAAGAATTCACATGCAAGACTGTAACTATGGTAGGTACCTGCAAGATAATATAAAAATTCATACTTAGTATGTTGGAGATTTTTTTTATAGCCTTAATGAGATTTCAGTTTTGCAAGATGAAAAAGTTCTGTAGATTGGTTGTATAACAATGTGGAAATACTTAACTCTCTTGAAATGCATACTTGAAAATGGTTAAGATGACAAATTTTATATTATATGCATTTTGTCACAATTTTAAAAAAGCCCCCCCCCCCCC
>NW_007818761.1:0-877 GCF_000696425.1 Galeopterus variegatus | reverse complement strand
AAAGCCACTCAACTATAAACAAAGGCAACATTTTTAATGAAAAAGAGGGCAGAGTAAAAAGCTTGGAGGGTTGAGCCAAGGGCAGTTGTGAACTGCTCCCAAATAGAAGCAATGGGCCTGATAAAGAAACATTCCTTGCCCTTGGAGAAAGGGAAAAAATGGGAACATGTACCTGGCTAGATTCCAGAATTTTCACATATCTCTTCATCCTCTCCTCCTTTCTGAGTGGGAATATCTAGTGTAATTATCTTCTTTCTTTCTCACCATTGTATGAACAGTGTGTAGAGAGCAGGTAATTTATCTTTTTAGTTTACAGGCCTCTGTCCACAATAACTGTACCCAAATAACTGTGACTAAGGGATCACACTGAGCATTATTTAGAAGTGAGCTCTTGGACTTCAAGCTTAGGACTAAGGATATAATGGGATGAGACTTTTGGGATCCTAGGAAAGGGGTAAAATTATTTTGCTTCTGGGAGTAATGTATCATGAAGACCAGAAGATAGGTCATGGCAGAATATATTATGAACCATGACTCCTAGTATTCCAGTCCTTGTCTCCTCCCACATTGAATTTAGGACTGGTCCTGTGACTTGCTTTGAATATTGGAACATTTGCAGATATGGTGCAAGCAGAGTGTTGATAATCATTTGCATATTGGAACTTGTCCTTTTAGACTGTTCCCACAAGGAGCTTATTCTCCTTGCTGTATGGTAGTTCAGACTTGACTGCTGAATCATTAAACATCACATAGAGAAAGGCCCTAAAGTATAAGAAACCATCTTGGACATTCTAGACTAGACTAACTCCATCTGAATGTGTAATCTCAGCTGTAACACATGGAGCAGTAAAACCATCCTGCTGAGCACAGTCAACAT
>NW_007818760.1:0-877 GCF_000696425.1 Galeopterus variegatus | reverse complement strand
GGTGCTGACAGTCAGCTCTGTGCCCATGAATGTGTATAATTAACGAAAATGAAAAAAAAAATACTAAATATATGTTGGAAACACACACACACACACACAAAAGACAGGTCTAGCATGATATTAGAAATACTATACCACTAACAGGGGAAGATAATCAGGAACACAGGAAGGGTCCAACACCAGGAAATCCACCTTTAGAAAATTCACCATATAAATAGTATTTAGGGGGTAAAAATCACATGATAATCTCATTTATACAGAAAATGCTTTTGGTAATATTCAACATCCATTCTTTTTTTTTAACTCTTAGAAAAATAGGAAGAGATGAATATCTCTTTAGCCAGAGAAAGCATATCTCCCAAATGTGGGAGTGGGATATACCTTTGGGTATATGCCCAGAGGTGGGAGAGCTGGGTCATAAGGTAGATCTATTTTTAGTTCTCTGAGGGAACTCCATACTGTTTTCTACAATGGTTGTACATTCCCACGAACAATGTATAAGAGTTCCCCTTTCTGTACATCCTCGCCAGCATTTGTTATTTTCTGTCTTGTTGATAATAGCCATTCTAACTGGGGTGAGATATCTCATTGTGGTTTTAATTTGCATTTCCCTGATGATTAGTGTTCTTCAGCATTTTTTCATGTGCTTGTTGGCCATTTGTATGTCTTCTTTTGAGAAATGTCTGATCAGGTCCTTTGCCCATTTTTTAATTGAGTTATTTGGTTTTTTGCTGTTGAGTTGTTTGAGTTCTTTATCTGGATATTAGCCCCTTGTCTGATGTGTAGTTTGCAAACACATTCTCTCATTCTGTAGGTTGTCTCCTCACTTTGTTGATAGTGTCCCTTGCTGTTCAGAAGCTTTTCAGCATGATGTAGT
>NW_007818759.1:0-877 GCF_000696425.1 Galeopterus variegatus | reverse complement strand
AAAACAGTAATCAGAAGAGTCTGACTTGCAGAGACCTTTGGCATTCTCTAGTTGATCATGGTGTCCTTAGCAGTGAAATAGATGGCAGTCTACTAAATTCTTGCTTGATCTGTACAAGTGGGAGAGTTCTAGGTCAAGTGAACAGAGGTTAAACTTGAATCATCAAAATGTAGAGTCACAGCCCCCTCAATCAATTCCAAGACCTGAGCCAGTTTATAGATCCAGTACCCTTGGAATGAAGGGGAGGCCCAGTATCCTTGAGGAAAGATTCTGCTATGCTGCTAAAACTTGATACAGTTAGCCTTTCTCCCAGCCTTCCCCAAAAGGAGCTATAGCCATTTACTGTACATTCCAGAAAGCATTTTGTGTAGCTAACAAGGGTATGTAAAATGACAAATTGGCAAAACAGAAAAGAAGGGTGAAGTAAAATGGAGCTAGGGATAAGGTTCAGGTTCTAATGGATAACAAGATGCAACAGAGAGGGAGGGTGGGTGAGCACAAACTTGTCCCTAAGCTTTTTACTACAAAAATTGCTCAGTTTCCACAAAACACAGACATTCCTGGCACTAAAATCAGATAGGAATTTCTTCAGAGTGAAAGATAAGCTTTTAGATGTTTTAACTAATTTGATTCGGTCTCACTTTTTAACCAGTTTTACTGGTGCTCTGGTACAATGGGAAAAAGCCTAGGTTCTGGAGCCAAACCTACTCGGTTTGAAATTCTGGCTCATTTGTGTGTTGGTTATGTGATCTTGGGCCAGTTACCTAACCTTTCAGGCCTTATGTTCCTTATTTTTAATATAATGCAGTAATGACTCATTCATGGGGTGGTTGTGACAATAAAATGTACACAAAATTCCTTGTACTTCGCTCAATCC
>NW_007818758.1:0-877 GCF_000696425.1 Galeopterus variegatus | reverse complement strand
CACCGGGAGGCGGGAGGCGAAGGCCTGCGGGCGGGCCCTGCCAGTGAACACAAGCCTAGCAACTGCTGCCTAGCAGCAGGGCGGGGGCAGCGCGAGCGCCTGGGGAGAAGCCGCGCTGGCGTCACGCATGCGTCACGCGTGCGTCACACTCGTGGGAGTGGTCGAGGCTGTGCTGCGCGCCGGGGGCGGGGCTAGAGAGCCCAACGTCCCCAAGGGCGGCAGAGGCTGCAAGGTGGTGAGGGGCGGGGCCTGCACCAGCCAAAAGGGCGCAGACCTGTGCGGCCGTGGGAGTGGGGCGGGCACGGCGTGCGGCGACGTCACCTGCTGGGGAGTTTAGGCTGGACCGAAGAGAGGGACAGGAGCTGCTGGAGCGGAGCCGGCAGACACCAGGCAGGACAGGGGAGCAGGCGGGATGGGCGCGCTTGGGGCATGTCAGTTCCCTGATTTTCTTGGGCTTCGCCCTATCCTTGCATCTCCCCCCCTCCGGCCATCGCTCCCTGTCCCCGCTTTCCAGGTCACTGGTTCAAATCCCCAAACCAGACAACCGCCAAAAAAAAAAAAGGAACAAAAACTGAAAATGTAAGGACTGAGAATTTTCACAAATTTAAGTCAGGCACCAAACTACATATCCAGGACGGTCAGAGAATACCAAGCATGATAAGTGCACAGAAATTTACCCCTAGGTACATCATGGTCAAACTACAGAAAATTTAAGATTAAAAAAAATCCAGAAACAAGACAGAAGGGGGGGGGGGAACCTAACCTGTACAAGAACAAGGATAAGAACTACATCCAATTTCTCAGAAAACAGACAAGCAAGAAGAGAGTAAATGTTTAAATTGTTGAGAGAAGAAAGCCAAACCTAGAATTCTTTACC
>NW_007818757.1:0-877 GCF_000696425.1 Galeopterus variegatus | reverse complement strand
AACACTCCCTGAGAGAGAATAACATCTGTGTAGATAAATTTTGCCTTCTCTAACTTTTCTCGCCTCACTTTACTATATCCCTCAGACCCAAATTCTTCAGGTTTCTCAACATACAGAAACACCAATGAGAAAAAGAGAATCAGAAAAGAGAGGAAGATGAAGGAAGTTTTATATAATCCAAAAGCTTATCTGCTCAAGTGCCAGACCGTGCCCCTTATCTTAAAACTCTGAGCAGCCCTTGGCTGATGGGAGGGGGAGTCCCACACTGCAAATACAAAGCTATCCCTTAAGAATAAAGTCTCCCCCCCACCCCGTTTCAAATGAAAACTTGGTGTGCACTGGTCCTGAAACTTCCATTCTAAAACTCCGGAGAAAGTGGCCAAAGGGGAGGGTTGATCGATCACAATCATAGAGTAACAGAGGAAGGCAACATTATGTTATAATGGTGGGATATTCTGTAACAGAAGAGGTTCCATCCCTCCTGCTATTTTTTCATCTCCTGTTCGGAAGTATTCAAATGAGTTGAGACAACTGCTTCACTTGGCATTTGGATCCATCTATTAGCTACTCCGGGGCTCAAGTGCTTAGTCATTTCTTAGCTCATGTCACTGCCACTTTGTTCTCGCATTTGACACTGACTCCAATAACCTTGTAGCATCTGCCCTCCCAATTCCCCTGAAAACCCTGAGCAGCCTGCTTCAATGAATGCTCCTTTGAATGTCCTTTTTCCCCCGTCTTTCTCCCTCTCTCTCTCTTTTGTTTTTTTCTTTTGACAAGGAAAAGAGCTATCAGGTTTCTGGAACATTCTTGAATAGGTAATTCCTGAAGTCCTTGTCCTCACTTCTTCCCCTCTGTACCTCACTGGCATTTGCTCCAA
>NW_007818756.1:0-877 GCF_000696425.1 Galeopterus variegatus | reverse complement strand
TTTGAGTTCCTAGGTGCTAGGGATTTCATATTGTTATGTTATTTTTACAAAAAAACTTTGTCCTACTTATTTATTATCTTTTATTAATTTGTGTTACATATTTTCTAAATTCTTCAGTGGAGTGTGCGGGTCTTTAGTTATCATTATAACCTGTAAATAAGAGAAGCTGGACTCAAATTCTCGTTTCCTGACTCTGATTCCATGGTATTTCCATCAACCACACTGTCTAATATAGGAAAGGGAAGTTTTATGGCCTGTTGGGCATGAATTATCACAATCTTGATAAGAAGCATTTGAAAAATTCCTTTTATTCTCCACCCTTTAGAAATTCCCTTCTTCTCCTTGGAAACTAATAAGCAACCAACCAAACACAGAAATGGAGGAACATGTTCGAGCCAATTTGCTCTTCATAAAACCGGAAAAGCCTGACTTCTATATCAGAAAGTGCAATTATTTTTTTATTACTGTGCACAATTCTATTTCAAATGTAACTTTCTTTTGCAGGAAGATTGCTTTTGGTGCAAACATTGTGTTCTTACGTAAAACCAAGCTCTACTAGGGATGAAATGACAAGGAGGAAAAGCATTCTCCTGGAAATATATAGTTGATATGTTGTTCTTTCTGTACCTTGTTCCATGAGCAGTGGTTTGTTGTGTGAAGTTGAGGTGTTGGGGGAAAGTGGATTTTCTCTAACAACAACAACAGAAAGCATAAAATTTTAAATGAGAAGGCAAGAGCATTTCAAAGCTATTCAACATCAGGGAATCAATGAAAGTCAGTAGAAAAGGTATGTTAGAAGTGGTGGTGTGTGCTGTAGTCAAAATTACTCTGTCTATATGTAAATCTTCTCTGGATCTGGAGGGTCAGGTTGACAGTC
>NW_007818755.1:0-877 GCF_000696425.1 Galeopterus variegatus | reverse complement strand
CTTTTATAGTAAAAAATAAGCTGATCTTCCCAAGATGGCCAACTAGAAAAGTCTGACACTGGTCCTCTCCCCATAAAAAGAGACCAAAACAATAGACAGACAAATATATTTTGACTGGAACCTGAGGAAACATGGTGCGGAGCCCCAGAACAGTGAGGAAATCCTTGTGAAGAGCAAAAGAAGGAAATGGCACCATACAGAGCAGAGCAGGGCAAGCAGCCTCAGCTCTACCTCAAGGACCAAGCTGGAACCAGGCAGAAAGAAGGTAAGCTGGAAAAGACCCCGGCTTTTCCCACTGCCACCACAAATGCCAGCAACCCATACCTAAAGGAAGCCCCCCAATCTTTCTGGGACCCAGGTGCAGTTGGAGAGAGCTGAGAGTTGGTATAGCTGCAGCCTGATAGGGAAAGCCAAAGGGGATTGAAACCCCTACTGCCCTGAGTGGTTGAGATGCAGCGCCATCTGGGAGCCAAAACTCTGGCAGGAGTGTATCCTGCCCTGAAGTCAGCGAGTCTGACTCCCTTTGTCTGGAGGTCCTGCCTTCATTCTACTCTGCTCACATGGGTGCCTGTGAGATCAAGGTGCAGGCTGCCTGGACCTAGGACAGACACAAATACCAAGATCCCAGTATCTGAACTCACTCAGCACCTACTTCCCCCATGTGAGCAGGCACACTTGCTGAGGGAAAATCCACCAAAGTGCAGTAGTTCCCCATATCCTTGGACCTCCTTATACAGCCCATGGGGGCTGAACACACAAATATCAGCACAACCCACAGCTAACCCCACCTCCTCCTGTGACCCTCCATGTACTTACATGGATGTTGGCAAATGGCTAAGAAGTACATGCAAAAATGCTCAACATCACTAATCATCAG
>NW_007818754.1:0-877 GCF_000696425.1 Galeopterus variegatus | reverse complement strand
TTGTGTTTACTTTGATAATGTTCATATTAAACTAAGATGAAGTTTTAACTGATACATTAGACGGGATTTCAGTTGTGCAAGTACAGGTTTAAGTCTTGTGGAATCACATTTAACTACTTTACAATGTGTCAACTATCATTTGGGGCTACTAATGGTAACAACTACTGTATCACTAGATTTATTAGATAACTTAGTTTTAGCCATTACTTTCAAATTCAGAACATCAAATTGGACATCATCACAGTATGTTGTCAAGTTAAAGTGGTTTAAGGTCAAGTAACCAGTTACTGATTTTCACATAAAATATAAAATGTCTTCTCTGCATAACCTGCTTGCCTGCCCCTTCCCCTTTATTTTATTTTTACAGTGAGTGTCACTGAATACCTTGTCTTAAACCAATCAACTTTGTTTTTACTTTTGTTCTATGTTTCCCTCTGAAAAAACCCATTCCATGATGAAAACACCGGAGGTGGGACCAAACTGAGTGGCCACCAGACTGGTTCATTGTTATTGGATGATACTGAGTTTGAAAAATGAGGGCCTCATTTCTGGCAGCAGATGAGAACAAATGCCCCCAAATGCATGGACTTGCACATTATAAGATGTGTATTTTTACTCATGAGCTCCCACAAAAGTATTAGTTAGTTCATTTCTCGCTCCGCTGTGCACCCTCTCTAAATGTTTTCCATATTTTTGAATTACTACAGAATTTAAAACTTGAGTTATTGTCCAGTCTTTCTGGATTCTGGCACAGCAGCTGGACCAGGCTCTTCAATCTCCTTGTCAACTTTCACACACAGTTCAGTATGTCCTAGTTTTGCGTGAACTCTGGCTGCTTCAAGAGTGTGTGTTAGAAGAATTTCACAGTTCTCTTGGA
>NW_007818753.1:0-877 GCF_000696425.1 Galeopterus variegatus | reverse complement strand
AGCTGCAGATCCCAAAAGGTTATTTTCATGAGAATTTACAACTAAATATCTTGAATAACAGATAAGGATGGCTAGGGCTCTCAGGTCAAAAACGATAAGTATGTGAGGTGAAGGATATTTTAATTAGCTTGATTTAACAATCTACACATATATGAAAACAGCATGTTCATACCATAAATTATACAATATTTGTTTGTCAACTCTACCTTAATTATTTTTAAAAAGGATGGATAGAGGGGCTTCTACTTCCACCAACAGTTGAGAACATTTTCCTTCTTTTATTTTTGTTTCCCAATTAAATTAGTGTTGAAATCCTACCCCTATGTAGTCCCAGAGGTGAGAATTTGAATTGCAAACTAGGTAGGCTGGGTTTGGTTGACCTCTGGTTGCCCCTCCGGGTTCACGTTCCACCCTTGCGTCCCGCCTGGAGGCTGACCTGATACCCCCACGCCAGAGGTTCCAAGCCCTCTGGCTTCTAGTTGGGGTTGACCCATGGGAATCCCAGGCAGTGGATTGATGATGAGAGGAAGGAAAATGAGTCAGGGAAAATTTTTACTCCCCTGGCTTCTTCTCTGTGAGTCCCTAGACCACAGATTACAGCTTCTCTCAAGGTGACCTTCTCTATATGACTATCTCCTGCTGGGTTCTGATAACAGCTCCTTGCCAAACTTCTAGTTAGGGCCTCAGCTGATCCCTTGTGGTTCCCTACCCTGCCCACATCTTTATGAGCAACCCTCTCTAAGTAAACCCACTTAGTGTTATTCTAAGTTAAGTGTGCCATCTGTTTCCTGCTAGTCATTCTGCAAGTTTTATCATAGTCCTCTAAGGACATTCTAAGCTACTATAGGGTAAGATGCAGGGGACTGCCTAGTCCTAA
>NW_007818752.1:0-877 GCF_000696425.1 Galeopterus variegatus | reverse complement strand
TGGGGGGGGGGGGCTTCCAATAGTTCTCTGAGTTTTAAAATCACAAATACATGCAAAGTTCAAAAATATTTAATGTAATTGTGCTTCATGTCAAAGTAGAAATAAAAGAAAAACAGTCACTGTATAGAGGATACTACAGAATAAAAATTAACACTACATTAATGGGAAGGCAAACAATTAAAAAAAAGTAATTCACTTTAGTTTTCTAACCAATTACCTATCAGTGAACTAAAAGAAATAAGTATACACTGAAATTTAAAGGAAAGCCCTTTAGGGATACTCTTTATAAAAATCTAAATGATTTACGGAACATCTATGTCTTCAGAATGCACTAGTAAAATAAAGTCCTTATGCCTTGCCTGGAGGCAAAGACCTACCTTTCAGATTGTAACGGTACTTTAGATGGGACTTTATTAGCCTAATCCCAAACCAAATTATAGCAAACAAGATTTTGTTTTCCTGTGTTTTCTTGTTTGCTTGCTTTATTTTTATGTGGCATCAAGTACACAACTCAAAGTAACAGCAGAGTCTTTCTTTTAATACTTACATTTTGGGTGGAACTATGTGAAGTCACTGGTAGTAGACCATTTTTGCCGACAAAATGACAATTTCATATAATTCAACCTAATATTATTCCTTACAAAAATAATAACTGTACTCTTCAATCTTATTATTGTTTTGTAGCATAATTATTAAACTTGTCATATGTATGTTACACAGAATTGTCCACTCAAACTCCCACATACAGAATATTCCCTGACTTAGGGTCCTATAATGTAGACCAGTTAATTCTGGCACCCCTGGATTACCCTCAGAGAACAGGCACCCTACTGTCCTTTACTAGATGACAGTTATGCCCACTTGCATAGCACACTGT
>NW_007818751.1:0-877 GCF_000696425.1 Galeopterus variegatus | reverse complement strand
GTGGAAAAAAACTGAATACAAAATTGGAAGAACAGCATGATCTCAACTATGGGGAAAAAAATGCATATAAAAGGGATCTAAGGATTTCCGATTAAAGGTGGTAAGATTGAACACATGCATTTAACTCAACCCCCTCCCTCCCCTCAAAAAGCCATAAACTCACAGAGACACAGAGAATGAGAAGGACACATTTTGAAAGCTGGAAAATGAAGGAACAAGAACTAACTGATGTATAAGGCTTGAGAAAACTGAATTCTATGCCAGTAGAGGGAAAGCCCAAAGGCTACCAAGCTGAACGGCAGAAACTATAAAGTACTCAGGACTCAGGAATTGATGGCACCAAGTACTTCTGGAAGTGGTGGAGAAGGTAGGTTGAAAATCTACTTAAGGGCCGGCCTGGTGGCGCACTCGGTAGAGTGCAGCGCTTGGGAGCGCAGTGGCGCTCCCACTGAGGGTTCGGATCCCATATAGAGACCGGTCTGCTCACTGGTTGAGCGCGGTGCGGGCGCGACACCAAGGGTTGCGATCCCGTTGCCGGTCGCGGTACGGGCGCGACACCGAGGTTTGTGATCCCATTACCGGTCACGAAAAAAGACAAAAAGGGGAAAAAAAAAAAAGAAAAGAAAATCTACTTAAGAAGTAGTCAGATTCCCATATTCCTTACCCCTCTGCTGCAGCAGGGACCCACTCCTCCCCTATTTGGCAGAAGATTGGAGGTTTATTCTATGCAGACCATAAAACAGTGGGTCCCTGGACTGGGACCAGTGGTGATTCAGTAAAAGAAATACTAAATTTTGAGCCCTTGGCCCTCTTCCTCTACTTGGTTGCCAAAGCACCAGCAGCCAGGATTTCCAAAAAGAGAAAACAGAAGAAACCG
>NW_007818750.1:0-877 GCF_000696425.1 Galeopterus variegatus | reverse complement strand
TTACAAGGGAACAGTCCTCACAATCTAATCACCTCTTAAAGGCCTCACCTGTCAATTACTGTAATAGGATTTTCCACCCTCTTAACACTGTCACAATGGAGATTAAGTTTCCAATGAGTTTTGCGGGAACATTCAATCCACAGTACTCGCTGTGGTTCTTCGAAAACACTACAAACTTCTCAGCCTGGCCACAAAAGCCTTGCATCATCAGACCTTTGCCTACAACTCTGGTCCCCCCAGGCTGTTCTCCCCATCACACTCTGGGCTTTGCTTCCCTGACCTCCTGTTGCTATCTCTATCTTCCCTCAGGCCATGCCCTCTGCCTAGCAGGCTCCTCCGCTAACTCCTCAATTGTCCAAGCCTATATGCTGCATCTTTCTACTTCAATCACCTTCCTCGAGCCAGACCTTCCTGACCTCTCAATCTAATTTACTTTCCCCAGTTAATCTTTCATAAACCCTATTTGTTTCCTTTCTGGAAACAGTTGGTAATTACATATTTGTTTTATTGTTGTTGTTTATTGTTTAATATCTCACTTTCTACTATATTGCAAACTACTTGAGGGCAGAAATGGTGTCTTTTTTTGTTTTCATTAATACTGGGTACATAGCAAACTTTCAATAAAGCTTTGTTAAATGAGTGATTTCATGAATGAACAAATAAATGAGTCAATATGCTATGTTAAAATGTTTTTTTTATAATTTATTAGCATATTCATTATTACAAATCGTACTTATTCTTTATGCCCCTTGCTATCCCCTCTCCCCCTCCCCTTCCTCCCCTTCCCAGTCCCCCTCAACCCTCTAATAACCATAGATTTGTTCTCTCAATCTGATAGATTAACCGTTCCTCTGTTGGTTTGTTGCCCAGATGATCT
>NW_007818749.1:0-877 GCF_000696425.1 Galeopterus variegatus | reverse complement strand
GAGCGCCACCGCGCTCCCAAGCGGCGCACTGTAGCAGTGCGCCACCGGGCCGGCCCCACATGTGTAATTTTAAATTTTCTAGTAGCCACATTTAAAAAGTATAAACAGAATAAATTTTAATAATATATTTAACTCAATATATTAAAAATATTTTTTCAATGTGTAATTAATATAAAATTATTGAGATATTTTACACTTTTTTCATACTATGTCTTCAAAATTCAATGTTTATACTTACAGCACAGCACATCTTAATTCAGATTAAGCACATATCAAGTGCTCAGTAGCCACATGTGGCTAGTGGCTACCATATTAGACAGCACATTTTTGAAGGGTGAGAAGTTACCAGGCAAGGAAATGGCACAGAAAACAGTGTGAGCAAAGCTTTTGCACTTGGCATTCAGGGCGGGGTTTGGAATGTCTGAAGTGAAAGTAGGGAAGTGTGGGAGTTGAAGTTGAAATGTCATGCAGTGGGCAGCCCTTGAGGGTAGGTATGTCTCTTGAGTGCCCTGCAGAAAGAGCTACGAGGTAGGTGAGGGGATCCACTGAAAGGCCTTATGTAGCATAACAGTATGATCAAGTTTGCAAAACAGAGACACCACTCTAAGAGAGGTGTGGGGAATGATGGGATTGCGGGTAGGGAGAAGTAATACTGAAGGCACAAAGATCAGTTAGGATGGTGTTTTAAGAGTCTTTTGTGCAATGAGAAGGACCTGAAGTAAAGCAAAATATGTACAAGTTCCTCCCATCTAAACACTCACATAGACACACTTAACTTTGCCTCTCCATCTCTCTCTATACCGCCTAGCTTCTGGAAAAGTTAATTTACGTAGGTATTCTATGCTTGTCTCCTCCCCCTTGTTCTTTTTTTTTTTTT
>NW_007818748.1:0-877 GCF_000696425.1 Galeopterus variegatus | reverse complement strand
GACTGACAACTTTCTTTGAACTGTTATCTTTATCTACCGAACACAACCCTAGGCACAGGAGACTGTTTCACTTAATGCAATTAAATATGCAGTATTTTTAAAGGTGAGGAAACTGAAGCTAAGAGTGGTTAACTAATGCTGACATTTTCTAGCTGAGTAACTTTGTACGGAGTAGACTATGAAGCAGAGATAGAATCAAAGGGTACCTAATTGCAGTGCTACTGAAAGAAATGATACATTTTGCTCTTCACTAATGATGCTAGTAAGGTACAGGTGCCATGGGAGGTGGAACTACATACCTGCAGTGACTAGGGCTTATGCATATTTGCTTCTTGGTACTACTTTCGGCAAAAATCACCGCTGCTTAGAGCATAACTTTATTGACCTATTAATGGATTTTAAAGGCTCCTTTCTAAGGGTGGGTGGCCATAATGCACGACTTGTCAGGTGTTTACAGAGCATGAGTTGAAGTAGTTTAGAACATTATACAATAGAAGTATTATATTATTGTTATTTTATAGAGAAATTGTAGAGAATTAACTCATCCCAGTTTGCCCAAGACTTTCCTGGGTTTAGCACTCACTAAAAATCCTACATTCATAATACCCTCAGTCCCAGACAAACCAGAAAGGAAAATTGGTCAATCAAATCCAGAGTGGGATATTTGAGTCATAAATACATAATCTCATTAGAAGGAAAGCAAAGTTTTCTCGTTTGTGTTTCACTACTCACCTACCTTTATTCTTAATTAAATTATGGGTTTGGAGTCTTGATAGCTTTATAATTGCATACCATTCTCTGCCAAATAAAGGCTGAATCTGTTAGTTCTTTCAGGACTTAGTTGTTATTGTTCTTTATTGCCTTAGTGCACTTGGAA
>NW_007818747.1:5780-6657 GCF_000696425.1 Galeopterus variegatus | reverse complement strand
AATATGCTCCGTCGGTGCATGGTTAAATATGCAGATGCAGAACCCTCGGATTCGGAGGACCAACTGTACTCACAAGAGTGAGAGGATTGCAGTTGGGCAAAAAAAGAGAATGACTATTTACCCAACGCAATCTTTTTTTGTGGCCCCAAATTGCTAAGAGGCAAATTGTTGAATTTATCTTACATTATATGAGAGAGAAGATGAGGAGGAGGAAGAGGAGGAAGAAAAGGAAAGAAAAATAAGAACAGTCTCTTTTGCTGACAACAACAACAACAAAAATCCTCAAGCGCTTAGACTTCCAAGGGAGTTGGAAGGAGACAAAGCTGGTGAGAGGTCCCAGTTGCACTGAAAAACAGAGTTTTTGACACAGGATCCTTAACTCTTCAGGGCACATCACTCCAGAGAGGTTTTTTAAGACTTTAGACAGAAGTATATGTACAAAAGCTAAATGCAGTAGATCAAGAGGAGGCAGTTTGGTAATTCTATGTAAGGAAAGGAACATTGCAAACAGGTGGAGGAGGATGCTCTGAGGCTTTGTTACACACTCCAGAAAACCTACTGAAACTAGAATGGGCTGAGTTTTTCGGTGGCTTCTTATAAGTAAAGGATAGTGAGTCTGACAGTGTGCCCCAAGCTGAAGGAAGTCCCACTCTAACAAGTACTAGAGCCTTCTTGTCAAGTTCTGTACCAACAATTGTCCCTGCATAATCAAGTTATTTAGTACATGGAAATTATCCTGGGGAATGCTGAATTATCATTATTATTCTTGACATTAGAAAATGTTACTTTCTATTTTGAATAGATGGTTTTTGTTTGGTTAGATAAATTTTAGCCTTATAGAAAGCATTGGGTAAATGGGTAAGGGCCTGGATTGTGT
>NW_007818747.1:0-639 GCF_000696425.1 Galeopterus variegatus | reverse complement strand
AAGGCGAAGCAATAAACCCAAGCATGGATTATAAATGGGTCTGCTCAGTGTTTGGGTGCAAGCCAAAAATGGACAGCATCTGCATTGCAGCCACACTCAAGGGTGAACTTTCAATACAGTGATAAATGGTGCATCTGGTCATGCACCTTGTGTATAAGGAAAAATGGCCTTAGGTGAAAATTTCTGTAGACTCACAGGAAACAGGAAATGGCATGGCTAGCAGATCAGGGTCCTGCAAAGAAAAAGTTGAGGATTGGAAACAGGAGGTCTGGAGTACAGGTACACGAGTAGATGGATGGGGAGTGGGCATGTACTGACACATGTTAACAACCACCCAAAGGCATCCTACTGTAAACAAAAATAATCAGAGGCCATTGTTTGGACCGAGTTCTTGAACTATACCAGTCCAAACCAAAATGGAGTCACTCATGCTAAATGCCACATAATCAAACTGAAACTTTAAGAAAGTATATAGATCCTAAAACAGACCAGTTTTTCCTGTAAACAGGAGATTCCAGTCTACCTGCTTCAGTGCAATAAGGAAGTCCCCTCTGCTCTAACCCTTAAAGAAAGTAATCTGAAGCAACCTGAGGTTAACCAATCAGCTTTTTTTTTTCCTATTTTTACATTTTCTTGTTA
>NW_007818746.1:0-877 GCF_000696425.1 Galeopterus variegatus | reverse complement strand
ACGACGTGATAGCTTTTCTTTTGTGAGCTCTCTTTAAATATCTGAATGGCTGCTGTCTAATAGTAGAATCTAAACTAACTGATTTATGTTAAAATAAGGCAAAAGTGAACCCAACATTACACAGAATTGTTTGAGTGGTTTTGCCATTAGATTTTTTGAAAAGTGGCATAGGCTGTTTTGGGCAACAGTGACCTACCTGTCACTAATAGTTTAAAAAAACAGAAAAATTACTGGCTAAGGATACTGTTAAGGGAATTAACCTATCTGATGGGGCCCTGGGCTAGATTATTTTTTCACATTAAAGAGTTTACAAAAATTTTTTGAAACCAAATGACATTTACATTTATCCCCATTAAATGTTATCTTATTACTTTGGTCCTGCTTTTATTTTATCATATCTGTGTCACTTGCATATCTTATAAATGTTGTTTTTAGGTTAAGTTATTGATATAAAAATGGGTAGCAACATACTTAGGTCTCCAGTTGTTAACACTATATGGGTAGCATGTGAAAGCCCATGAAAGAAACAATTATTTAGTACACATTTTGCTAATTTTTCCTGGAAGAATTTGTTAATTGCTTTTCTTTTCTTTTTTTATTGGTTATGAATATTCATGAGATACAAAGCAGATTGTCACCCCTCCTGCCCAAGAAGGGAAGGACAGATCCATACTGGCAGCATGCCCATTACTACAAATTAAGATTGTTTCCTGTGTTTCCCACCCAATTATCCCCAAAATCCCTCTCCCTTTCCCTCCCCCCCCATTTGTATCTCAAGGTATGCTCTCTCCATCTGCAAAAAAGGAAAAAAGAATTAAAAATAATGAGGAAAACCTGAGAGAGAGAACAGACAATGGCAAGAACTTTAACATCCGAA
>NW_007818745.1:0-877 GCF_000696425.1 Galeopterus variegatus | reverse complement strand
GTACATGCATTCAATGGAATATTTGCAGCCACGACTGTGTTTACCAAGAATATCCAATAATATGGAAAATGATGAAGATATAACTATATTAAATAAAAGTGCTAATAAAAATACTTTAGTCAAAAAAAAAAAAGATAGGATACAGAATGGTGCATATGCTATTATCCCAGCAATATGGAAACACAAAAATCTAAGTGTAAAATAGTTGGCAAAACAATCAGACAAATTCTGTGGTTACATTGTCTAAGACAACTAACCTGGCCACTTCAAAGAAGACAATGTTACAAAAAATGCAAGAGTTGGAGGGGAACTGTTCTAGATTAAAATAGACTAAATGCAATACTTGAAATTTATTTTGATCTTAAATTAGAAAAAAATCAATAAAAGTTATTTGGACAGGATTAGTAAAATTTAATATAGACTATATAAAATGATTCATGAATAATGTTTTTAAAAGTTGTAATCTGATAATGGCATTGGTTTATGTAAGATACTTTCCTTTTTCTGAATGGGTGCTAAAATATTTAGAGGTGATATCTGTAACTTAGTTTAAAATGGTTCAGAAAAAAAATTGTGTGTATATATAAAGTGAAAGCAACTGGGCAAAATGTTAACAATTGGTTAATGTGGATGAAAGGCATATGGGTGTTCATTGTATATTCTCTCAACTTTTCTGTAGGTTTAAAATTTTTCAAAAGAAAGTTAGGAGAAAGCAGTTGGAGAGGAAGTGCACTCAAATATAAATTACAGATATGTTTGGGTAGTTGAGTGACTGTACCTACACTTTTTTCTTTCCACTTTTCCATTGTTTTCAAATTTTTCTTCATTAAGTTTGTATTTTTGTAATCATTTATAGAAAATAACTTTAAGAAATGAC
>NW_007818744.1:0-878 GCF_000696425.1 Galeopterus variegatus | reverse complement strand
ACCTGCAAAGATGTGGACGGAGCTCAGTCCCATTGCAACATCTTTCAGGAATGCCCTGTGCGTAGGGAAACGCACTGTAACTGGTCAATTAATCCGTGAAGCACCACAGACCCTACTGCTGTGGCTATCTTTGTGGCTTATGGTGCTTCACTGAATATAACCAGTCTTGGAGGAACTCTGGAACCCGAGACTGTCAGAGCTGGAAGGGAACTGAGAACTCACCTGGCCTCTCCTGTTTATTCTTCAGTGGGCAAACTCAGGTGCAGAGGGGTTTATGCAACTTGCTAAAGGTTGCTTGATTATTTGCAGGAATAATAAAAATGAACAGTTCCCCCAGCTTCTAGTTAATTGAGATCCAACTCTGAATGCTACTAAGTTAGGCATTTCCCCCCATGTATGTGGATTTGTAATCTGGAAAAGCAACAAAATCAATGGTGTCCTTTTTTTTTTTAAGACAAATCAGAGCTAAATAAATTTTAAAATGATGGGCTGGTTAAGAATATATTCAGTGGAAATAGTGCTCATCACTCTCCTGTTAGTGGTTTGGAACCTTAAAGTATTTTTAATCATTTATTTCTTTCCCAAAGGGGTTTAGGTCTACCTTTAGATACACGGCAGTATTTAACCAGTGGGGTTAGATGGGCAATTTTTCTCTCGAGAACTAGCATAGAACTGAAACTCACTGGGCTTCACAGGTACAAAATGCAGTTTGTTTCAATGGGCCTCATCTTCCCAGATGGTCCTCTAGGTAATCATTGATATCCATACGTGTGGTCATAATTCAGCCTATTAAACTCAAATTGGAAACACGGTGACTTCCCTTTAAAAGCATAAGGGAGCATGTTGGTCCCATGGGCTGTCACACCACAGACCTCTGA
>NW_007818743.1:0-878 GCF_000696425.1 Galeopterus variegatus | reverse complement strand
CTTTCCTAGATTTGGGTTTTATAGGGACAGGTGGTAGGGGGGCTGATTCATGGTGATCTAAGCAAGGACGTCCAGGTATAATAATAAAATTGCAGATAAACATCAAAGAACTTCTCAGGTGGAAGCTGATTCATGGTGACCATCCTCCATGATGTCAAGTCATGGATTCAGTTCCTGTTAACCTCACAAGTATCTAGTTAGTAAGCTAGTAAAGAATGGCCACATGGGTTAATAACTTCTTCTGTAGTTATTCTGTGCACAATACGAGCCAAAGTCATTATGTTCTAGCAGTCATGTGAACAAGAATCATTGTACTCTAATGTCCAGCTGCAAGCTACGCAGTTGGGGTTACAAGAGTAGGGAAAAAAGTTCTTAATTTAGAAGTTTGACAAAACGGAGTCACTTTTGTTCAGGTTGTTACATGAGCAGTTGATTAAATATAGGGAAGAAGGAGAGAAATATATCAAAACTTAATGTGAAGAGTATCCAGCATGAATACCTTAAGATATTGCCTGATTCTCAAAAATTAAATAAATAATAATAATCCTCAGACCAGGAGTCATGTTAGTAAAATAAGGTATATTTAGTGTAAAATGCTGACAAAATATATAGGTGGAAACTTCCCAAAATGTGTTGATAATATGTCTGGAATTTACGTTAGGGAGGCAAGACTAGAAATATGGCTCATCTGTGTGGAGATATTGAAGCACGGACAGAATGAGATGAAGAAAAGTGAAGAAAGTTGGATCCCTGCATTTAAAATCTAAAAGGAGTTATATTTCAATTCATATACACAACATGTGATGATCAATTTGGGGTAGTGTACCTCACAAATATGTACAATCAATGTGTCAATTTAAAAAGTAAATGATTTTTTT
>NW_007818742.1:0-878 GCF_000696425.1 Galeopterus variegatus | reverse complement strand
CATTTTTTAAAAATATATATCTCTTGACCATTTGTATGTTCTTCTTTTCAGAAATTTTTATTCAGGTCCTTTGCCCATCCCATTTTTAACTATTTTTTCTTCCTTTTTTTGGCTTTCTTGCTATTGAGTTTTTGGACCTACATATACTTGTTTGTTTTGAATATTAACATCCTATTTGGTTGTGTGGATTGTGAATACTTTTTTTCTCAATCCATAAGATGTCTCTACATGCTATAAACTTTTTCTTTGCTGTGAAGAAGCTTTTTTGTTTGAGGTAATTCCATTTGTCTATGTTTGCTTTTATTGCCTGTGCTTTGAGGATCAAATTTAAAAAATCATTGTTCACACCAATGCCATGCAGTTTCCCCCCATGTTTTCTTCTAGTAGTTTTATAGTTTCTAGTTTTATGATTAAGTCTTTAATCCATTTTGAGTTTATTTTTGTATATGGTGTAAGATAAGAACCAAATTTCATTCTTCATGTGAATATTCAGTTTTCTCAACACCATTTATTGAAAAGACTATCTTTTTCTCATCACTTATTCTTGGCACTTTAGTCAAAAATCAGCTGGCTGTGCCAGCATGAGTTCATTTCTGGGCTCTCTATTCTGCTCCATTAGTTAATGTCATTTTGTTGTTGTTGTTGTTTTGCCAGTACCATACTAATTTAATTACTATATGTTTGTAATATAGTTTAAAATTAGCTAGTGTAATATCTCCAGCTCTGTTCATTTTGCTCATGATTGCCTTGGCTATTCAAGTTTCTTGTGGTTCCACATGAACTTTAAAATTGAATTTTTTATATCTAGAAAAATACATGTTGGAATTTTAATAGGAATTGCACTGAATCTGTAGATCACACACACACACACACACACA
>NW_007818741.1:0-878 GCF_000696425.1 Galeopterus variegatus | reverse complement strand
CAAGAACATGAATTTTTTTTCATTTATTTAAGTCTTCTTTATTTTTTAGTTTTTAAAAGGGTTTGAAAAGAATTGGTGTTAATTATTTTTTAAATGTTTGGTAAATTCACTTAATGTAGCCATCTGATTCTTGTTAGGAGTTTTTTGTTGTTTGTTTGCTTGTTTGTTTTTTAAAAAATTATCGATTAAATATTTTACTTATCAGTCTGTTCAGATATTTTGTTTCTTTTTGAGGCAGTTTTTTAAATTTTTGTGTATCTAAGAATTTATCCAATTCATGTCAGCTATCTAATTGGTTGATGTATAACTGTTCCCTTTTATTAAAGTTTATTAAATAAAATTCCTTTTATTTCTGTTTCACTTATGATTTTAGTTATTTGCTCTTTTTTCTTTTTACCACTGTCAGTCTAGCTAAAATTTAATCAATTTTGTTTATCTTTTAAAAGAATTAACTTATATTTTTATTGATTCTCTCTATTATTTTTCTATTCTGTTTTATTTATCATAACTCTATTCTGTGTTATTTCCTTCTTTCCAGTATCTTTGAGGTCAATTTTTTGTTCTCTTTCCAGTTTCTTAAGATGTAAATTTAGGTACTGATTTGAGATCTTTCTTCTTTCTTAATGTAGGATTTTACTGTTATAAATTTTCCTCTTAGTAGTGCTTTAGCTGCATCTTATGAATTTTTGTATGTTACGCTTTTAAAAAATTCATCTTTAGGTATTTTCCTATGACCCTTGTGATTTTTTTCTTTGACTCATTAGTTGACTTAGAGTGTATTATTTAATTTCTGCATGTTTGTAAATTTTCCAGTTTCTCTTCTGTTATTGATTTCAAACTTTGTTTCATTATGGTCAGAAAATACATTTTTGTATAAT
>NW_007818740.1:0-878 GCF_000696425.1 Galeopterus variegatus | reverse complement strand
TCTTTTGTTATTTATTTATTTATTTTAATTTAATTTGATTTTTATTTTTTTGGTAGCTGGCTGGTGAGATGATCTGAACCATTGACCTTGGTTATTAGTCTTTTGTTATTTAGAAAGGCCTTTCCCACCCTAAAATCAGATATTCAATTAAATCTTTTTCTAGCTTTTATGTATTTGTTAAATTTAATCATTTATCCATCTGGAATTTATTTTGGGGTAAGTTATGAAGTGGTATCTAACATTAATTTTTCTAAACTGTCCCTCAGTGGTCTTAGCGTATTTGAATAATCCATCTTCTTTCTACTGATTTGCAATGACACCTCTATCTTATACAAAACTCATGAGTAGGGCTGGCCTGGTTAGCTCAGTTGGTTAGAGTGCAACCTTGTAACACCAGGGTCATGGGTTTGGATCCCCTTACTGGGCAGCTGCCAGAAAAAAAAAAAATCATGATTATATTTGTGGAGATCTATTTTTATGCTTTTTATTATTTAGTTAATCATGAGGTTCTAATTTAGTCACTTTAATTAATCTTAGTACCTGGTATTGTTAAATGAAACAGCTAGTGAAAAGTTATTTATTCTTTGAGATGAAACTTAAGAATTTTCTCTAATCCTATTGGAATTTTTATTGAAATAGCATTATGTTTATAAGTGGGGCAAGGATTGATTCTTCCTCTTCAGGAAACACAAAGTATTTTTCCATTTATATAATAAAGATGACCGGTAAGAGGATCTTACCCTTGACTTGGTGCCATCAGCACCACACCCTCCCAAGTGAGCCACGGGTCGTCCCTTATATATAATTTGTTTCTTTGTGAAGTTTTGTGGGTTTTTTTCCTTTATGTAAGTTCTGCATCTTTCTTTTTTTTTTTTTTT
>NW_007818739.1:0-878 GCF_000696425.1 Galeopterus variegatus | reverse complement strand
TCCTGTTATTGTTATTGCTATTGTTTTACCTGGTAACGGTGTGACTTTTCTGAGTTTGTTTCTTTCATCAGCAAAACGAGCATCATAATGTCACTTCAAGATTTCTTTGGAGTTTGGTTGTTAAGTGAGATTACCTTTATAAACACCTGGCTCATGATTGGTGATTGTGATATATGTAAATTTGTAAAGAATGCTTCAGCCATTCCTCACTCCCCAAAGTGAGATGTTTTGACAGTGTTTTCACCCCACCTTGTCAAATTGAAAAAACATTTTATTCTTAATGTCATAAACACGTTTATGTAAAACTTGTTTTTTTGAACATGTTGTTTTTAAGAAAAAAATTTTTAAGGTAGAAAAACATGTTTTTACCTGAAAATCAAGAAGTTGCTTGTGTTTGAAACAAGGTGGAAGTACTGATAGCCATCTATACTAAATTTTAGTATAAAAGCCTGGAGTAGAGCATCAGCTCTTGTGTTTCTCTTGGTGAATGCTGAATTAAGTTTTCTGTAACCACAAATCATCAGGTAATTCCAACCTTCTGTGGACTGAAGGAAGAAAAATTTTCTAGCAGAGGTCACTACTGGGAATCTGACGCTGCTTAGGCAGTGAGAGACTGAGCCCACTCTTGATAACATCATGTGTCCCTATTACCCTCCACTGTTCCCTCCCCCGACCCCTTTAGTTCACTCTCTGTTAAGCCTAGTGGAGGAAAATGAATATAAATTTTTACTGGTCAAATGTGCGTGTGATCAATACCTTTACTTTGTGTTGCTTACACTCATATTCGGAAACAAAAGCTTTTACAGTTAACCTGCATTTAATACTGAGAATAAGACAGTGATGGGTAAATACTTGTTGCTTCCTGTATTAGGACCTAT
>NW_007818738.1:0-878 GCF_000696425.1 Galeopterus variegatus | reverse complement strand
CGAAAGTCTGAATGGAGCTGAAACATCTTTCTCCTGCCCTTGGACTAGGACTTAACACCATTCACACTCAGGGCTTTGAATTCAGGCTGGAATTTATACCTCTGGCTTTCCTGGGCCTCTAGCTTACATACAGTGAATTGTGGGACTTCTCATATATTTATATCCTGTTTCTTTTGAGAACACTAATACTTAATACTTCTATGGGGTATCACAAATTTGGAATAGAATGAGAATCATCATTCCACATTACCATGTTTAAATACTTTGAAAAGTCTAAGTTGATAAACAAATGTAAGAATTTATTAGTATTTCTACTCTCACAATAATAACAGTCAGAAGTTTACTATATCTTAGGTCTCTCTCCTTTCTTTTGTTTATCTTATTTACTCCAAGAAAATATAGTCCAAATTCTACTATAGTAAACTCTTGGGGTGCTCTAAATTATGTTGTTGCCTTAACATTTTTGTTGTATTTAATAACACTTCAAAGTCAGTGGTAGGCTAGAAATAATTGTTATATATATATAATTTTAATGCTTTATTGATAGAAATAGTTCTAGATTTTGCCTCAGCATAATTATTAGTCACTAAATTTAATCCTCAGTTGATTTTCAAAATTGTCAAACATGTTTTTTGTTAACTTAGATTGTCACTACAATAGTTTTTTTCCAAATGAAAGTATATATTTCTTATAGAAGTCATGTATCTTCAGCTACAATCAGTTTTTTACAAATCAACAATCCCCTATCCACATTTACAAAATTCAGAAGTTCTTAAAACTAAAACTTTTCATGATTCACTTCGTGCCAGAATCAAACCCAAACTGCATTCATTTGGTGGCAAAATTTGACTTGGACTGACATGAAGCTATTTATATCT
>NW_007818737.1:0-878 GCF_000696425.1 Galeopterus variegatus | reverse complement strand
AGTAGCTATAATGATAGTTTTCCTGTCCTGCCATCTATAGCAGCATTTGTATGATGCTCTAATGTTAGTGCTTTGTGTTAAGCATTCATAGCACCTAGAATAAACGTAGGTTTCAAACTGAATAGATTTTTTAACATTATAGAAGTTAATATACTGAATATTCTTAGTATTTAGATGTTGCCTGATACTATAGACATAGCTCTATTCATTTTTCTTTAAATTGCTGGTTTGGATGCTTTGTAAATATAACTATTGACTTTAAAATCTCTGCAGGTTTAAAGACTTACTGAAGAATTAAAAAGGGCTTTATTGATCAATACTATAGTGAAAGCTGACTACAAAGCGACATTCCTATTGGTGAGATAATTAATGTGCACTGAAGGAAATTGAAAAAAAAAAAAAAAAACTACAGGTTGGAGAGTGTTAAAAAAGGAAAAAAAATAAATAATCACATCTCTTGCCCGAAGAAACTTTAGTACAAAAAGGTTAGGTTTGCAAATACCAAAAGATTTACAGCAAGCTTATTATAATCTCTGAGACTTAAAAAAAACAGTGCAAATTTATTTTATTTTTTTAAAACACTCTGGACCAATTTTTAAAGCATAACCACAATATCTTAATACCATGTTCTAGAAATTCATCCAATTTCACATTAGCAATTCTTGTAGAAAATAGATGGTGTCTTTTTCTTTTGCCTTCTCTCTTCTCTTCCCCTCCCTTCTCTTCTTGAACTCAGTGCTCACTAATCTGTTTCAGAAACTTAAACTGTGGAAATGCTAAAGAAAAAAACACAACATAATACTAATTAAAAAGAAAATATTTTACTAAAATTACATTAAAAGTTAAAACAGGAAACATGTTTTTTCAATAAACAACCA
>NW_007818736.1:0-878 GCF_000696425.1 Galeopterus variegatus | reverse complement strand
CACCTCCCAAATTCATATTTTGAAACTCTAACTCCCAGTGTGGTGGTATTTGGAGGTGAGCGCCTTTGGGAGGTAATTTGGTTTAGATGAGGTCATGAAGGTGGGCTCTCCCTCATGATGGGATTCATGGCTTTATTAGAAGTAAAAGACCAGAACTCTCTCCCTCCTATGTAAAAACACAGAGAAAAGGGAAAGAAGCAAGAAGGCTGTCTCCTGAAACCAAATTGGCTGGCACCTTGATCTTGGACTTCTCCACCTCCACAACTGTAAGGAATAAATGTCTGTTGTTTAAACCACCTAGTCCATGGTATTTTATTATAATAGCCTGAGCAGGCTAATATGGAGGACTTTCTTACTTTCTGAGGCAAAAAGTTATTCCAGGCTTATCTTCTACTTTCTCTCTCTCCAAACTCTGAAATCGGCTATTTCTCCAAGGAATCCTGAATCTTTTTAGGAAACTGAGGTATTTAGTAAGCACATGTTCAATAAGTTTAATGGTACTTTTTGGGGGGACATTGTTTCTAGACCCTCTCAGCAGAAAGAGCCAAGATGTAAACAAACAGATTGCATATATCGAAAACCATGATTTCATTGTGACATATCACCTCCGATTCCAAATAAACACCACAGTATACATTCTAGTCTTCTGCTTTTCCATATTTATAACACTCTGTTCCAACTAGGAGAAACCTGGCTCCCATAATTCTCCATGTATTTATTTATTTGCTCAAGCTAATAATACAAAAAAAATACAGTTTCAGAATTTTTAGAGATACCACTATAAAAGGAAACTTGCTCAATAGAATTAAATGTTTGATTCCAGGTTGTTTTGTTTTCTGTTTGTTTTAGGTTACATTATATGTAAAATTTACATGGGA
>NW_007818735.1:0-878 GCF_000696425.1 Galeopterus variegatus | reverse complement strand
GCCTCACAGGTAGAAATGTGTAGAAGCAAGTCTTTTGATACTTATTTTGGGCCTCTTCTTTTCTACTGTACTCATTTCATCTTTGGGACATTCCTACTGAAGCTTCAGATTAAAAAAAAAGAATAAAATGAATAAAATTTTATTTTTTTGTAGAAGATAGTGATTCCATCAAAAAGATGCAATTCAATTTCTGCAGGGTATGGCATCTCACAGTGTGACAGTGCCTATGATAAGCCACACAGGCTTAGTAACTAAGGCATGAAGAGAAAAAGTATTATAAGTATAATCTTCCATTAATTTTCCCTAGAGATTACAATTGGATATTTGTTTTGTTTTCAAACTGTTCTTGGTAGTCACTGAAATTACTGTTTTATACTATACTCATATCTTACCACTTCTTGTAAAAAATATTTACAGTAGATAAAATTTTAGTGGCATTTGGGCTATATATTTTTGACACTTAAAAGTAATAATGGAGGTTACAAAGATAAAGCAAAATCGTACATATATTTGGAAGAAACCTTTAATTCTCTAAGGAAATGAAAGTAGAAACCAATGTTAAACTTTGTGAGTCACTGGAATGACTTAATTTTTTTGTGCTGTTTGACCTGAGATTCTGAGGCTAAAACTCCAATCAAGATTCTTCTCATAAAATACTCTTTAAAGTTCTTGGCACTCCACCAGCAAGGTGCCACTTAGTCTTATCAAAGGATGTGTCCCAAACTTGTTGCTGGAAGAAGTCCCCCAAATTTTCAAATATCTGACCATAGAGTAAATGCTGAAGAGTGGGACGTAACATGATGATAATACAAATGCTAACTTTGCACATTAATTTATTCTGTGATTTTGTAAATGTAATTAAGCTTTTTAGGTTGACA
>NW_007818734.1:0-878 GCF_000696425.1 Galeopterus variegatus | reverse complement strand
AGCGCCGCCGCGCTTCCCAAGCGGCGCACTGTAGCAGTGCGCCACCGGGCCGGCCCTTCATGGATATTTTAATTAATGAACAAACTAAACATCTTTTAGGAAATCCATGCTGAATAAAGGGTGGGTTTGAAATAAGATTTTAATTATAGGCATTTTCTGGGATTTCTGAAATTCACTTTCTTAATCCTGCTAGCAAACCTGATACCATCGACATGAAGGCTAGTTACTCTTTGTGTCTCGCTGGGTCATTGTGCATGCTGCCTAGCTACATTGAACTGGATAAGTTTTAATGTTAGATATTTTGGCTTTAAATAAAAAAGAGAGAGCCACAAAAAGAAAACCTGTAGAACTCTCTGTCTTGAGCCTTGTGCTACCATCAGCAATTCAATGGCTTTAGACATGTTAGGGGCCAAGCATCCTAGAAAAGTAATATCTTTAATTCTAACAAAGGGGACTCAGAGGAAAGTCTCTCTGGAGGAATCCTTGGCCATACCGCCTGCTCTATTATTAGATAAGGTCCACCGTAATAAACTAGAAACACTTTCAAGCTTTTCTCATCACAACTTTTTAAAATTCATTCCAATTGGGGAGGCATTTAATATACAAGGAAACAAAGAAGATTATCTCAAACAGTGAGAAGTGCTCTGGAGGAGTCAAGTCATGGGTCCAGAGCCAGGGTGGGCACACCACAGCCTGTAGGTCAGTCCAGCCCGGAGACTGTTTCTTGAACATAGTATATTGGGTGACAGCAGCCCGCACTTGTTTGCACATATATGGTTGCTTTCACACTAAAATGGCAGAGAAGGACTAGCCTGTAAAGCCTGAAGTATTTATTATCTAAATATGTGCACAGTACAGAAAGTGTGCCAATCCCTGGT
>NW_007818733.1:0-878 GCF_000696425.1 Galeopterus variegatus | reverse complement strand
AAAAATATTATACTCTGACATATTCTGGCAAGTCTAAAAGCATTAGAGAGAGTTTAAAACAACAAATATATGCAATGAGAAATGAGATATAACTGTAGACATGAGAGACACTCTTAAAATTAAAAGACAATACCATATACACTGTTAAATTTTTTAAATTCACTAATTATCTGGGAAAATATAAATGCCTAAAATTAACTCTATAAGTAGTAAGCCTGAATAGACCGTTGTCAATAGAAAAACATTGAAAAAAGAATTAATTCCAATAAAGTTTCTAAGTCAAAACTATCTGGCCAGTATTCACAAGTTTTAAAGGAATATTTTGCACATCATATATACCATTTCAGCACAGAAAAAGATGGAAAACTTAAAATTCCTTTTAGAGTTAGCATAGCCATAGTAACCTAATAAAGATAGCATGGGGAAAAAATACAAATCAATGCTACCTACGAGTATATATGTAAATTCATAAGTAAATTTCCAGAAAATTGCATATCTTAATTTAATAATAAGAATTATAAATGGTCTGAGATTTTTACCCTACTTGCAGGCTAACAAGTTAGCCTGTCACAGTTTCATGTGGCAGAAGAAACAAGACTTTGGGGTCAGAGACGAAAGGTTTTATTACTCATGGCACAGGAAATAGCATGAGCATTGGCATGTATGTCAGTGCCTCTGACCTCCCTACCCACTCATTCTCAGGGGGGTGATGTGATATGGGCCCATGCGGACACCTGCATGTTCAGTGGGTTGCAGTACAGGAGAGGAATCCCGAGCTTAGGAAAGTCTAATCTTTAAAAATGGGCAATAAGCATCTGCCCATTGCTCCACAGGGACACATTATCTTTATTATATTGGATGGTGAGCATGCTTACTGT
>NW_007818732.1:0-878 GCF_000696425.1 Galeopterus variegatus | reverse complement strand
TTGAAATAAAGATTAAAAAGATCAGCTTACGAAGTGAATCCTTTGGAACTTGAAGAACATTATAATTTCCTCTTACTCTTTTTGTTCTCTTCTTAAAATAATTCTGATTTTAGATGTGAGGTTTACAACTACGATGAAGAGGCAGCGGACTGTGTTGTCCTAAAGAGCTCCCCAGAGATTTTTGGTCATAAGATGGCAGAATAGAATTCCTTGTTTCCCACTAAGGGGTGAGAAGTGGTTGGCAGAGCTCATGGGCCAGGAGGAAAGATCTCCCGGTGGGGAGGGTGGAGAACAGAGTCTAGGGATAGTGAACAGTTTCACCATCTGGGTGGAAATCAAAGCTGAAAAACCATCACAGCTTTGTTTGAACATCAAAAGCATGGCCAGACCTCCAACGGGGACCAAAACACACACAAGTTAACCTGTGTAGACAAGGACTGTCCAGCAGCTGGAGACGAGGATGAAACAGCTCGATGTGCACTTACATGAAACAATCTCCCACAACAATCAGCAGAGAAGAGTAAGGGGCAAGAGAGTGAAGACAGGGCAGGAGGGTGTGCCGCGTCTGCACGAGCCCCTCGCAGAGGAAGAGAAGGTGCTGATGGTGGCTGTTGACCTGCAGGGCTCGGTGGGGAGTGTGGGTGGGGAGCCTACACCTTCCCTTCCACGGTGCATCTTTCATAACTTCTGCACTGGAATGCTCTTTGCTGTGCTTGATTCTGATCCCCCTCCCCAAGCCCAATTTGAGAAACTTTGTCCTAGATTCTCACACACAGTCATGCACCGCATAATGACAGGCATTTACAAGTGCGGCACATAACTGATGACGGCTGTAGTATACAGCTGGGTGTGTAGTGGGCTGCACCATCAGGGTTGTG
>NW_007818731.1:0-878 GCF_000696425.1 Galeopterus variegatus | reverse complement strand
ACACCACCCCCCTTTATCTCACGCAAACATAGCATTCCAGTCCTTTCCCTGCTGTGGTTGCCAAGTAACCAGAGCAAGGAAAGATTGCGACTATTCAGTCCGGAGCTTTGAAGGCCACAAGGATGGAGTGAGTTCTGATCAGCATCCCCACATGCATGAACTCTTCCAATCTGAGTGATAAACAACATGCAACACTCAAAATTGGCTTTCTCCTCCAGTAACTATGTAATTCCTTGAAATAAGAGTCTTCCTAGGAGGTTCCTGGGTCTTTCATGCAAACAGACCTCTGTTGGACCATCTCCAACTAACCTCCCAGCATTCCCTGTTGGGTCTCAATCTGTTTAATGAAACTATACTCATTGGCTCAAGACGAGTCATCCCAGCCCCTAAGCACACACAATGAGGCATCCTGTAGAGTCTGCTAGCCTCTTGTGAGCCTTACTGGCATGCATGGAGAAAAGGGACTTTTATTAATGGACATCAAAAGTGATGTTATTATTCTCATTTACAGCTGAGGAAAATGAGGTTAAGTACCATCTATGGAAAGAAGTGGGGCTGCAGCGTTCATGCAGGGGACTAATATTCAAATCTTCTCTTTTTCCAGACTGTTTCTCCAGGAATGGAGAGTCCCTCTGTCCACAACCTGTATTCAAACTCCTATTAAATTCTAAGCTCATCATAGGTAGCTGTATGCCCTTGGCCACTACACATGTTTGATTTTTATTCATTCATTTATTCATTCAGTAAATATTCATTGAGTCCTGGTGATAGGTTGGCCTTTGTGCTTGGCCCTGGGGACTTGCCCCAGTGGAAGGAAGACATGTAACTTTCAACATGTAAACAAGTAAATAAACAAGATACCTGCAGATTGCAATAAA
>NW_007818730.1:0-878 GCF_000696425.1 Galeopterus variegatus | reverse complement strand
AAAAAAAAAAAAAAAAAAAAAAAAAAAAAAAAAACCCACAGTAATTCATTATTTAATTGGAAAAAAAAGGTATATAAACTTGCCTTTTCTGTAGTTAAGGACAAGATACACTGTAACCATTATGTTACTTCCAAAGGTCCCAGAGTCCAGTAATGTGAAGGGAATGCCTGGAGGGGAACATATAAGCTCTTCCTGGAGAGAATGGCGTCATTTCTCATCTTCCCTCCTTGGTCTGTTAATCCCTATTCTGACTTTTTCCTCTGAATTGTCTCTCAGATTCTATCCTTCCCATCATTTCTATCTCCACTACTCTTATTTGAGTTTGAATTGTGTCAAAAAAGTTCCTCATGGCTTTCTTGACTCCAGTCTCTCTAAGCTATGCTGCACAGTATTATGACAGCCCTCCTCTGCTCAAGAACTTGCCATGGATCCCTATTGCCTTTTGATTCAAATCTGAATTATTTATCCTCATGGTTAAGGCTTTCCGTCAACGAACTACACGTTAGCTAGTTAGGTTTTTCTTTCACTGATCACTGTCCTGCAGCTAGGTTTTTCTTTCTATTTCTTTTCCAACTTTTGTTCTTGCTAATCCTCCTAATTAGAATATTCTTTCCACTACTCTTGAGTGGTTGACATCTCACCCTTCCAAATTTAACTAAAGACTAGTCTTTTGCATTAAACCTTTTTGATTGTTCCCTCTGTGCATCATGGTCTTCCCCACGCCCCCCTTGCCCCCTTAGTATCCCAACCTAGAGAACATCATGGTCTTTTGTTTTTCTTGTACTGATTTTCCTTTACATTTTTGAATTCAGTCTGCACTTAATTTCTACTAACATTTTTATTGCTACAGAACTTTCTTGGAGCTACTTTGTGGCTTC
>NW_007818729.1:0-878 GCF_000696425.1 Galeopterus variegatus | reverse complement strand
GATAACTACAAAATTTAATGAAAGGTAGAACAAAAAATAAAGGGTTATAAAGTAAAAAAAAAAAAAAAGAAAGAAAAAAGAAACACAATGAAGTCAAAAGACATGAAGAAAGGGGACTAAGGGAACTATTATTGGATTTTTCACCCCCGTGCTCTCTCTGTTCTCCTGGGATTCTTATTCCAGGCACGTTAAACTATTTCATACTGTCCCACAGCAATTTGATGCTCCATTCACGTTATTTTAATTTTACTTTTTTTTCCCTTCAACTTTTGTTTCAGTTTGGGTAATTTATTTTCGTTTTTACTAAAACTGGTTCCTCAGCTGTATTGAGTCCTCTGACGAGCTCATCAAAGACTTACTTTATCTCTTATTTTTTCCCCATGGCATAGGCATTTGACTCTTTCTTATGGTTTTCTTTTCCCTGATGAAATTACTCATATGTTCTTGTGTATTTTACACCTTTTCTACTATAGAATTTAATAAGTTAATCATATACACACATACATATATATATATATTTTTAAATTATTATTATTAATTCCCTATCTGATTGTTTGGACAACTGAGTCATCTCTGAGTATAGTTCTTTTGATTAATTTGTTTTTTTACAGGTTTTTTTTTTTTTTTGAAAGTCTTCCTATTTTGTATGTTTCACACATTTTTTGGTAGAAAATTGGCCACCATGTGAAGGACAGTAGAAACTAAGTAAAATAATATCTATGTCTGGAAATAGGCACACTTCTTCCAGCATACTTTTGTAAGAAATTTTAAGTCAATTTACTTAGTAAGTGAGCTAGGTATGCATTTTGTTGTTGCTATAGTCACTTTCTGTTAGCCATCACCTTTGAATTCTTCCAGTTTTACCTTGTGTTTAGGGT
>NW_007818728.1:0-878 GCF_000696425.1 Galeopterus variegatus | reverse complement strand
TGTATCAGTTCATTCAATCAGCAAACTACTGCTGCCATTCACTCTGCCATATGTGAAGACCATAGTGATGAAGTCGTGGTCTCTTTCCAGAATAAGCTCACGAGCCTCATGGGAAGATGTTAATGGAAAACTTTAGAGTAGAATATACCTAATATATACTCAAGGAGTGAATGAACAGTCTCGGCAAAACAGGGAAGATTCTTTAAGTCTATTTAGAAGTAAAAAAAAAAAAAAATACATGCACAGATGCACACACAGACACACACTATGGAGAAGATTTTTATAATTAGGATTTTGTTACTGGTTAATTATGCATGGCGAGTCAAGTAGAAATTTCTAATAACCTCTAGCATTATAAATCGGACACCTTGCCGAATTAACAAACAGAATATGCAAGAGTAATTTATTCAAGTGGATAGCTACTTATTTTTTTTTCTAAGTTCAAGTATTTATTTAAATGGCTTTACAGGTAAAAATCAAAGTGATGAAGTTCAAGCAGCAAATAGTTAAATATAAATTATTAGACAATGAGTTTTTTAAAGATATTATTTTTTTTTATTATTTCCATTTGCTGTCCACTCAAAATATTGTGAGGATAGTGAAGTGTTTGGTTCATTTATTTTTGTCTCTTAATTAGTAATTAATATTTGTTATGATACTTATGTCAGAAAAATTTTTAAAGTTTGCTCATTAGAATCCACTGCTGCTAATATAATTTTATTTAGTTTTTAAGTAACTAAAATTTTGAATGGATACATAAACTATACATATGTATATGTATATGCTCATCTATATGGTTATTCAGTGAAAACTTTCTTCAGTCCATTCAGTCCAACTATTACTCAAAAAAATCACTTTTATTAGTTTTTTGTTTATCT
>NW_007818727.1:0-878 GCF_000696425.1 Galeopterus variegatus | reverse complement strand
GCGCTCAGTTCGATGAGTTTACTTAGATCGATGAGGTTGGTCTGATGAGTTTATTTAGATCAATCATCTTGGTATGATGAGATAACTTAGATGGTTGAGCTTGGTCGGATGAGGTTACTTAGATTGATGAGTTTGGTGTGATGTGTTTACTTTGATCAATGGGCTTCATCTGATGAGTTTACTTAGATCGATGAGGTTGGACTCATGAGTTTACTTCGATCAAGGACCTGGGTCTGATGAGTTTAATTAGATCGATAAGCATGGTCTGATGAGTTTAATTAGATCGATAAGCTTGCTCTGATGAGTTTACTTAGATCGATTAGCTTGGTCTGATGAGTTCACTATGATCGATGAGCTTGGGGTGATGAGTTTATTTAGATCGATGAGCTCTGTCGGATGAGTTTACTTAGATCGATGAGCTCAGTCTGAAGAGTTTCCTTAGATCTATGTGCTTTGTCTGATGAGTTTACTTAGATTGATGATCTCGGTCCGATGAGTTTACTTAGATCGATTTGCTTGCTCTGATGAGTTTATTTAGATCGATGAGCTTGGGGTGATGAGTTTATGTAGATCGATGAGATTGGTCTCAGGAGTTTACTTAGATAGATATTCTTGGTCTGATGAGTTTACTTAGATCGCTGAGCTTGGTCTGATGAGTTTACTATGATCTCTGAGCTTGGTCTGATGAGTTTACTTAGATTGATGAGATTGGTCTTATGAGTTTACTTAGATCGATGAGCTTGGTCTGATGAGTTTTCTTAGATTGATGTGCTCGGTCCAATGAGTTTAATTAGATCGATGAGCTAGGTCTGAAGAATTTATTGGATCGATGTGCTTGGTTTGATTAGTTTACTTAGATCGATGATCTTGGTCTGATG
>NW_007818726.1:0-878 GCF_000696425.1 Galeopterus variegatus | reverse complement strand
CATATTAAAGAAGATAAAGCAACGTCATAACGAGCATGGCTCCAGGAGGACCCTTTCCAGCTTTTAACGGCATCACCCTTGAAGGTTCATGGAAGCCATCCTTCTTTTTTCCCCTCCTTAAGCTGTCATTGTTCTTGCACCAAATGATGTCTAAATGTTCTTCATGAGCAACATTTTGAAACGGTTGGAATTGAACCTTATGATTGCACGCAAGTTGTTAAGAAATGTTCCTAAGGTACCATCTGCCCCTAATTGTGTGAATTTACATGACTTCATCGGAGCCAATTTAGGCTAACATTTAAGTGCATTTACTCTTGTGTGATCATAATATTCCAGGAAAGAAAAGCAGGGAACCAGAAAAGATAGATACAGGCTGAAGAGTAACTATTTTAACATTACATGACCTGTTAGCTCCAAAGTGGAAAATCTTAACCTTCAATAAGAAAACAAAACTACCAAGCAAACTCTGGCCTTATATTACACATTAGACTTGCCCCTTAATTCACAGATTACAAATTTTACCAACATCACTAGGAGACTTGAAATTTCGGTTTGATAGTATTGCCAATGATTTCTTTTTATGTAGGTCACTTTTTTCAGACAAGAAGATATGGAGTAACATTTATAAAGCAAATGTATTTCACAGGGCCTAGCTTCCAAGACCCTGTAATTTCAGGTATGGCCTAATTTTTTAAAATTACACATAGAAATGTTAAAAGACAGGAAACTTTCCCCAGGCTAAAGTCTCTGTTGTATAGATAAAGAATTGTAACACAGGAAAATTGCTTGCTCAAAGGGCAGATGTCCTTGGTGCAGTTTAACCTACTGATTGATATGTTGAGAAAGTTGATTGATTGTTGTGTAAATATACTGAGGAA
>NW_007818725.1:0-878 GCF_000696425.1 Galeopterus variegatus | reverse complement strand
GAGTGTCGTGTATTGGGGTCAGTCCAGGTAAAGGCAAATATGTCCTGGGAGGTGGGGTCCATGGGAATGGAAAATAATGCATCTTTTAAGTCTAGGACTAAAGAATGAGTTGTGGAAGCTGGGATCTGGGATAAAAGGGTATAGGGATTGGGTGTTAAAGGATGAATGGGAATAACAGCAGCACTAACCAAACGGAGATCTTGAACCAGTCGGTAAGACCCACTTGGTGTTTTTACTGCCAGGATGGGGGTGTTGAATGGTGAATGAGGGTGGCGAAGGTAACCCTTTTTGATAAGATCTTCGACAATGGGTTGGAGTCTGTGAAGTGCTGTGGTGCAGAGTGGGTACTGAGATTGATTTATATATTTGGAGGGATCTTTTAGTTTTATCATAATAGGAACACAATGTGCAGAGGAGGGTGTAGTGGTGTCCCACACAACAGGGTTTACAGTATGTAATAGAGAAGAGTATGTTTTCTGATCGCTTTCGGGGAGGAGTGCTAATAGGAAAGTGGTTGTAGGAGACAGGGGAAATATGGAAATGGAGATATGTAGCTGAGCGAGAATATCTCGACCCAATAAGGGAATGGGATATTGAGGCATGACCAGAAATGAGTGGGAAAAAGGAGAAGGAACGCCTTCAATATGGCCAGTTAGTGGAGGCATTCTGCGGGGGTATATATGTTTTCTTCCTACCCCGACTATAAGAGAAATGTTAAGTGTGGTTGGGCCCTGAAACTCCTTTAAGACTGAGAAAGTGGCTCCTGTGTCCAGGAGGAAGGAGACGGGTCAGCCATCCATGACAATAGTTACCCTGAGCTCGCTTTTTGTGATGGTCATGGTCGGGAAGGAGCCAGGGCCCCGTCAGTCTTCTTCCTC
>NW_007818724.1:0-878 GCF_000696425.1 Galeopterus variegatus | reverse complement strand
TTCCCGAGCAAGTATAGTTTTGGGTTCATACTGTGTAGGTGGATGAGGAAGTCAGACTTACATGGGATGACATATGACAAGTTGCCTGGTAGCAAAGGGGAAGGGGAACCTAAAAGAAAAATCAATCTTGAGGCCTGGGAATTGAATTGTGTGAGCTAAGATTTGGCCATGTTTAAATGCTGACGGATACTTGCTCTTAAAACAGCGAAAGCCAAAAAAAAACAGCGACAGCCAAAAAAGACTGGAAGAGAAGAGACACTCAATAATGTAAGAAAGGGTTTGTAGAAAGCAAAGGGAATGGGATCCAAAACAAAGTTACAGAGGCTAGGCCATAGGAAAAGGGACACCTTTTCCATTCTATAAAGGACAGCCTCTTCAATAGGACGGGAGATGTTGGGGACCTGTAGCCCCACACCCCTTCTTGTGTAACCAGGCCTACGTGACAATCTGCTTGTGTCAGATGTCTGTGCTTATGGGATATCTGCCTCATAATCTGTTTGTGCCTGGAATTCTGTGCTCCTGGCAATGCAAGTCTACTCAAGAGTGACCTCTTATCTCCTTTCAAGTTTCTGCTTTCCTGTAGAGATTGGGGGCTTCTTTGCATCAGAGATTTTCTGACTTTGTTTCTTCTCAAGATCTTATCGTATTCCTGCATTCCTAACTCCTTACAATATGCCTGCTTTTTCCTATATAAGATGTAACCTAAGAATCAATAAACGAGACTTGATCAGATTCCTGTCTTGTCTCCCATCTCTCGCGTCTCTTGCTTCCATCCCATTCCCACTCCCCCCTCCAGGGTCTGCGTTGTATATCCCGCGGGTCGGGAAAGGGAGAAGGAGAGAGTAGGAGGAAATGTAGGCAGATTTACAGGTTTTCTT
>NW_007818723.1:0-878 GCF_000696425.1 Galeopterus variegatus | reverse complement strand
AACCAGCAAAAAGGTCCTTGGAGCCTTGGCTGAAGAAGGAATAGTCTTTATTCAGCACACATAACACTATGAGCTAGACAGTACAAAGGAGAAACTCAGAAACTCAACTGCTACCTGCAAAGTCCACTGAAAAACTGAGCAGCTGCCAACATAGTAAACATGCTCTACTTTTAGATGTGAGCTCTGCCCCCAGCTCTGCTTCACAAACTGCAGAAGGCACAATAGCAATAACTAAAAAGATACATTGGCACATGTGCGCACTAACTCCACCCACACACAACTTGTTTACAAGAAATGTCCAGGGAGCCTCACTAAATTATCCTATTTTCCCCACAGAAACCTACCAGATTCTCACAGTGAAGAGTCAAGAAAAATTCCCTTGTGGCTCTAGCTGGGGGAGAAAAAGAGTAATCCTTGTGAAATAAGCACAAAGCCTTCTCCATAATAAAGACTTACTCTACACTGGGAAAAACTTTACCATAGCCTTATTCCAGAGGTGTGAGAGAAGGTCATTCCTCTCGCTCCAGCCATATCTAAGGTGGGGTTGGGGTGAGGCTGTATAAGATGAAACATTTGTGTAAATCAGAAACACAGGCTTAAAAAAGACTGAGATTTAATTGGAAGATTATAGAATGTTCCCCCTTTTTAATACTTTGGCACCATACCAACAGGACTCCAGCATAATAATAATTACACTAATTAATTACACTGAAACAAGACACAGATTCTCTGAGGAGTATTTATTTTGATAAGCCCTAAACCAAAAGGGTAGATACAAACAAGGTCACCAGAATAATTTGAAGCCTCTGGCACCTATAGCTATAGCAAACATTGATCAATTCTCAACCCCTAGCCAGATTAACATAATTCCTCACAAT
>NW_007818722.1:0-878 GCF_000696425.1 Galeopterus variegatus | reverse complement strand
GGCAGGAAGAAAAGGAAAAACAAACTAAGTGAAATATAAACTTTATAATTTACCATAAATTCTAAGAGAAAAAGGAAAGCAAATACGTGGGGTGAAGGTGGCGCTCATGTAAAGGCATGAAGGAGAAGGAAAGTGCCATCTGGTTATCGGGGAGAACAGAGTTCCTGGCAGAGGGGATGGACAGGAAGAAGATTCTGAGGCATGTTCAAGGCACAGCAAGGAGACAGACGTGGCTGGAGTGGAGTGAGTGACAGGGACAGTCATAAGAGATGGACTTTGTGTGGCAAGAAATTTGTATGTGAAGATTGCATAGGGCCTTGCAGGTTTTTGTCAGGATTTTGGAGAGCCTGTTTCAATCAGCTTAGTGACTTTATGCTGTGATAAAAAATGAGCCCTCAATCCCAGTGGCTTAGAGCAACAAACACTCATTCCTTATGCGATGTTCGTCACTGGTTAGCTGTGACTCTGCTCTGCAGTCGTTACCCTAGTGTCCCACCTAAAGGAGAAGCCCCTTTCTGCAACGTAACTGTTCTTGTGGCGGATGGGATAGAAGTGATATGACCACCCATGTGTTGGTTCTTAAAGATTCTCTCCAGAAATGACGCAAGCAGTGTGTGCTTCTGTGACATTGTCCAGAGCCAGTCATGTGAACAAAGCCAGCAGTGGTGAGGTAGGGAAGTCTAGTCACCTGCTACTGATGGGTAATGGATATTTGTGAACGTTGACACAATTTACTGCACAGCCATTGGAGAATATGGAATTGAGAAGTGCCATAATCTGACTTTACACGTATTATCTCAGAGCTGAGAAAAGACCTCAGCAGGGAGGCAAGAACAGAATCAAGGAGACCATCAGTGGATTGTTCCAACGACCCATCT
>NW_007818721.1:0-878 GCF_000696425.1 Galeopterus variegatus | reverse complement strand
AGTGAAATTGCCCTTGTCAAGGTGGCAATAACCTGGTTGCCAAGTTCACTGGGCAATTTTCAGTCATTATCTCATTTCCCTAGCCAACTAGTGAACTCTTTTCTTCTGGCTCTCTTCTAATCTCTTTGTCTCTCACCCTATAAATGCTGCGCTTCCCCGGTTTTTGTCCTCAATTTTCTCCTCCTTCTGTGCTTGGTCACCCTGAGTGATGTAATCCTCTTCCATAGCTTCACTTATTCATCAGTGGTGCCTTTCAAATCTATGTTGCTCTGGCTCAGACCTCATTCTGGGACTCCAGGCTCATTTTTCCAACTACCCCCTTGACATCTCTCTTTATGTTTCTTATGGGTACTTCACAACCTCTTCTAGTTGCTTGTCATTCTCCTATTGTCCCCACCCCTATGAGCACTAACCTGCTTGTTCTTCCTACTTTCTTATCTCAGTTAATGCCATCACCATCCAACCAGTTTCTCAAATCAGAAATCTGGAGAGTCATCCTGGATTCCTTACCTTCCATTATGTGCCACATCAAATGACTCATCAGAGCCCATATAGTTAATCCCTAAGTATCTTTTGAATCTGGTCCTACCTTAGCATCTCTATTTAATTCAACCCTTGTAAGAACAATTGCAATTTCTGAGTTATGCTGTTCATCTTCAGTCTTGTCCTCCCCACCCTTCCACCAGCCCCATTACATTTTCTATCCATGTCACTTCCCTGATAATAGAAGTCACATCCTCTTCTAGAGCATGACACACAAGGCCCTTCATATTGGGCTCTTAACTACATTGTAGTCTCAACTCTGCCATTTCCTTTTTCACACTCCTTTGTGCTTTTGTCACACTTCACATATCCTATGCAGCATAGATTTGGAAGTC
>NW_007818720.1:0-878 GCF_000696425.1 Galeopterus variegatus | reverse complement strand
GTGGGGGTGGGGGTGGGGCTGTGGCTGTGGATGTGGTTAGCATTCATCGAGTACCACTTTCTGGCTCTGTGCCTTGGGCAAGAGGCTTTACCTCTCCGTGCCTCAGTTTTCTTATATATAGAGTAGGGATAATAATAGTCTCTACCTCATTGGGATGATTCAGGGATGAAATGACTCAGTAAATGTAAGTTCAGAACAGTGCTTTGCACACAGTAAGTACTCAGTAGATGCTAGTTATTATGATTACTACCATGACTTACTTTTACTATTATTCCTACTCTACAGAAATAGTAATAAAAATGAGCTGTTTCTGTGGAAACGAAGATGAGGATTAATATCGTGTCCTTTCTGTGTACCAAGACTTTTGTGTTCATTGTTGCATTTGATTCTCACAACAACCTTAGCAGGTGACTGTTACCCTGTTTCATGGATGTGCAAACTTGGCCTCAGAGGGATGAAGTCATTTGTGCCAGATCTCACAGCTGACAGGTGGTGGAGGTGTGGCTCAGACCACACCTCCCTTTCCCCAGGACCCATTCTCTTGACCACAGCTTTTCAGTTTCATGCTCTGATATGCTGTTTGAGCTAAGATAAGGCATGAGAGGGCCTGAATCTATTATTGCTAGCTTTTGTGATGGGGAACTCACTGCCTTATAAGGCAGCCCCCTGTCTTGTGAGAAGACTCTAATTAGTATAAGAATGGATTCCTTCAAACAAACAGCTGCCTCCTGCATTGGTTCACTTTGGGCCCTTCGAGGGCTTACAGACCCAGTGAGCTCTTTAGTCGCATAGTCCTCCCAAGATGCTTAGCTAGCATCTCTTGAGTTCATTCCAAAAATACTCTTCTCTGGGCCAAGCCCTGTAAGATTGTGTAGCTG
>NW_007818719.1:0-878 GCF_000696425.1 Galeopterus variegatus | reverse complement strand
TAAAGGTGGGGACTTTAAGGTGATTCAGTTACAAGGGATCCACTCTCATGAATGGGATTAGCGGTCTTAGGGAGCTTGTTCACCCCTTCAGCTATGTAAGGACAATGAGAAGAAATCATCTGTGAAGCAGAGAGTGAGCCCTCACCAGACACCAAATCTGCCATCCCCTTGATCTTGGACATCCCATCCTCCAGAACTGTGAGCAACAAATTTCTGCTGTTTATAAATTATCCAGGTTAAGGCAACCCAAACAGACTAAGACACACGCTATGGATATACAATAGATTGTTTGACCATTCACCTATTGAAGGATAATTTGGGTAGTTTCCCATTCGGAGCTATTAAGAACAAAGCTGAAATTAACATTCATGTACAAGTTTCTGTGTGCAAATAAGTTTTCATTTCTCTTGGGTATATTCTTGAGATAGTAATTGCTAAACTGAATGATATGTTCATTTTTAACTTTAAAAGGAACTGCCAAACTATTTTCCAGAGTGGCTGCACCATTTTACATTCCCACCAGTAATATACGAGTGATCTAGTTTCTCCACATTCTCAACAGTGTTTAGTGTAAACACTATTTTTTCTTTTTAGCTTTTTGCTATTCGGTTAGGTGTGGAGTGATATCTCATTGTGGTTTTAATTTTAATTACTCTAATGGCTAGCAATATTGAGCATCTTTTCATGTGCTTATTTGCCATATGTATAGTCTCTTCAGTGAAATGTCTGTGCATGTTATTAGCCAATTTTCTAGTTGATTGTTTGCTCTTTTTTAATTTTAATTTTAATTTTTTCTAAAATATTTATTTATGATTGTACATATTTATGGAGTGCAGAGTTGAATAAACAGTATTTGTGTACAGTGTGTGATGATCAAA
>NW_007818718.1:0-878 GCF_000696425.1 Galeopterus variegatus | reverse complement strand
TATACTTCCCTTTAACCAGATCCCATTGAAATTCAAGGTTGTTTCACACGTGTTTTTTTTTTTTTTTCTTGGTTATGAATATTCATGAGATACAAAGCTGATTGTCGTCCCTCATGCCCAGGATGGGAGGGCCAGATTCATGCTGGCAACATACCCATTACCACAAATTACATTTGAACCCCGTGTCACCAACTCAATTATCCCCAACCTCCCTCTCCCTTCCCCTTACCGGCTGATTCCATTTTATAGCCTAAGGAATGTTCTCTCCCTCTACAAGTCCAATGCACCACTGTGGTCTTTCTTTCCTTCCTTTCTTTCTCTCTTAGCTCCCACATATGAGTGAGCACATGCAGTATTTATCCTTCTGTGCTTTGTTTATTTCACTCATCATAAGTTTCTCCAGGTTCATCCATGTTGTTGCAAATGGGAGAATTTCATTCTTTTTCATGGCAGAGTCATATTCCATAGTGTATATATACCACAGTTTCCTTATCCAATCATCCATCGATGGACATTTAGGTTGTCTCCATGTCTTGGCTATCGTAAACAGAGCTGCGATGAACATGAGAGTGCAGGTATGCCTTCAGCATGATGATTTCCATTCCTCTAGGTATGTACCCAGAAGTACAAACAAACAAGAAGATATGACATCACATGGTTCTTAAAGCACCACACATGGCTCCATTTTATCATTTTGTACAGTTGTGGTTTCAGATTACTGGGTGAGTTAAACAATATCAATCTCTCCACCAGAGCACCCATTATGGGTGAAAGCATACCATTCCTCTCTAAACAGAAAAAAGTGAAAAAGGAAAATCTGAATGCTACCCTGAGTTTTCAGTTTTAAGAAGAGCAGACACGGGAGTCAAGAATGAATG
>NW_007818717.1:0-878 GCF_000696425.1 Galeopterus variegatus | reverse complement strand
AGCAGCAAGGAGATCAACATGGCTATAGCTGAGTACAAGAGGGGAGGGAAATAGGAGATACGGTCAGAGAGTTTGAGTGTCCAGCACATATAGAGCTTTCTTCAGGTCTTGCATGGACTTTAAGATATTCTCTGAGCAAAATGGGGAGGCCTCTGGAGTGTGTTGAGTGCAAAGGTGATGAGGTCTGATTTGCATTATGTCACAGTCACTCTGACTGCTGTTTTGAGAATTACGTAAAAGAGGCCAAGAGCACAAGTTAGGAGACCATTGCAATAACTCAGGAAGAGGTGATGATGGTTTGGATCAGAGGCTAGCACACGTGGTGAGAAATGGAAGATAGATTCTAGATCTATACCGAAGTAAACTAAAGGAAAAAGCAAACAAGCAAACAAACAAAAAACACTTAGGAATACTTATTATGTTGTAGATTCTAGAGACCCACTTTCAGAAATTATGATTTAGCTGAACTATTATGGCACATATGAATCTACATTTTTTTCTCCCATGTGAATTATGATGTTGGGCCCCATCTTTTCACCCAACCTGTACCTGCCCTGCCTACCCTGAAAACTTCAAAATAAATATGTTTGGTGACTTATTTAACATTAACTTCATAAGTGGTGAACACTGAGTGCTGGTGATGTTAGTAGTATAGTCACCATTCAGGGAGATAAGGACCCACCAAATGCCTCTTTAATACTATTTTGAAGGATGGGATACTTGACAAAATATTTTGCTGTTTTGTTTGTTTGTTTACTTTCTGGCACATGTTTGTACGTTCCATAGAATTTACCTAAAAAGCACATAGCTGATGCCGAAGCCAAGGTGAGATCCATTTCCACTTTTTTCTTTTTTTTTTTTTTTTAACATGACAGCTA
>NW_007818716.1:0-878 GCF_000696425.1 Galeopterus variegatus | reverse complement strand
AAAAGGAGAGAACAGAACTGTGGTTACTAGAGGTGGGGGAGAGAAGGCGATTATGGAGAAAGTGGTAATGGATACAAAGAATGATTATATTTTGTAATGATTAATATGCAAATAATTCTGATTTGATCACCACATATTATACACAACTACTGATAGTTTACTCTGTACCCCATAAATATGCCTAATCAATTATTTTTCAATAATAAATAGATAGATAGATAGATAGATAAATAGGTAGGTAAATAAATAAATAAATAAAAGCAGAATTTCAGCAAGAAAAAAAGGAAATTTGGGAAATCACATATAGATTAAAATTAAAGAACACACTCCTAAATAACCAATAGGTCAAATAATAAATCCAAAGGAAAATTTGCAAATAGTTTTAAATAAATTTTTAAAACACAATATAGCAGGGCCGACCCTGTGGCTCACTCGGGAGAGTGTAGCCCTGGGAGTGCAGCGGTGCTCCTGCCGCGGGTTCAGATCCTATTTAGGGATGGCCAGTGTGCTCACTGGCTGAGCGCGGTGTGGGCGACACCAAGCCAAGGGTTGCGATCCCCTTGCTGGTCACCAAAAAAAAAAAAAAAAAAAACCACAATATAGCAAAACTTATGTTACACTGCTAAGGCAGTACTTAGAGAGCAAATTATAGTTGTAAATACCTATATTAGAAAATACAAAAGGTCTCAAACCAAAAACTTTTTAAAAAGGTAGAACAACTAAGCCAATTATTATTAGAACTATTAAATAAATTCAAAGTCGTAGAATAACATCTGTAAACAAAAGTTAATTGCATGAATATAAACTATTATTACACACTCTGAAAATGTAATAAGAAAATATTTTTATTTCAATAGAACTGTAAGAAAAAATACATA
>NW_007818715.1:0-878 GCF_000696425.1 Galeopterus variegatus | reverse complement strand
GAAGACACCCTCTTCCCTGAGGACTTGGGGTGACCCAGAGGCATTTCCAGCCAGCACTCCTGGTGAGACATCCCCTTGGAGTTGGGTTAAAATGGCCATCACCATTGCTTTGACATCACAGGGACCAAGCAAGCAGCCCAGCCTTCTGTGGTGTTTCTGTTTTGCAAAACTACTTGACTACAGGGAGAATTGGAGTCGTGCACATCCTTGTTAGCTGTAGACCCAAACCGAGGGATGTCCAGATCCCTTATGGATCATGAACCTATGTTCACAAGGGCCACATCTGGGTCTTTTCAGGGAGCTCCAACCAACTGCCATGGCCTATGGGCTACCAATGGATGTTTCTTAGGCCTTTTCCTGATATTTGGATGCTTTGCAAACTTTAATTAACATACCTGTGGACCTTTATTCTGCCACTAATCTCAAATTGATCATGTAAGTCTTAGGAGGCTCTGGCTGCACCCCCCCCCCCCCCAAGTTCAAGAGTTCTGCTGCATTTAAAAAAAAAAAAGGCCAAGACAAAAATTTCAGTCTTTACTTGTGTCTCTCAAATATTTGATGGGATCATACACTTCCTTCATATAAACTTATAATAAACTCTATCCTCCTTTCTTGAGCATCCCAACCCCTATGAGCTTCTGTGTATTTCTACCTCTAGAATAGTGGTTCTTAAAGTGTCATTCCTGGATGACCAGCATCGACATCATTTTCGAACTTGTTAAGAATACAAATTTTCAGGTTCCACTGCAGACTGACATCATCAGAAACTCTGGGAACAGGGCCCAGCGATCTGTGTTTTAACAAGCCCTCCAGAGACTCCCTTGGACTTCAATGCCACTTCAAGGCCAATAGCATCTTTGCCCTGCCAGCTCCATCCT
>NW_007818714.1:0-878 GCF_000696425.1 Galeopterus variegatus | reverse complement strand
GCCGGTTATGTTCAGAATCTATCAAAGCTCAAACATAAAATAAAGTAGTATTGGATTATAACCCAAAGGATAAAATAAAAATCCATGAATCCATACTGATATATATAAATGATTGAAAAAATTATTAAATGGGGGAGAATACACAAATCTCCCATGCAGAATTCCAAATAATTTATAAAGATACTTCACTCTCATGGAGACAGAGCAAAACTATCCACTGCTTAAGTGTGGGCTTCACTTAGTGACTTTCTTCCAAAGAGTACAGTACAGAAAGCAAGAAAAGGAGTAATCTTACAGAGGAGAAGCCTGACAAACACTACCTCCACTGGGAGATCAAAATCAGCATCAATATGCCATGATAATATGTATCCTTGATATGCTGTGATCAAAATGGTACTTTACCTCTGTGATCTTCCTTTTCATAACCCCATATCAGACAAATCCCAGTTGAGGGGCATTCTACAAAATACGTGACCAGTGCTCCTCAAAACAGTCAAGGTCATCAAAAACAAGGAAAGTTGAAAAATTGTCACATCCAAGAGGAGCAAAGGAGACATGACAACAACCTAATGTGGTGTCCTGGATGGGATTCTGGAACAGAACAAGCACATTCGGTCAAAATTAATGAAATCTGAATAAGTTGTAGACTTTAGTTAATAACAATGTATAAACATTAGTTCACTAATTGCTACAAGTCTACTGTACTTACATATGATAATAATAGTAGGACAATCGTGGGGTGGGGTATATGGAAACTTTCTTTACTGGCTTTTCTGTTTCTCCCTAAATCTCAAACAGTTCTAAAATAAAAAGTTTATTTTAAAAAAAGCAATATAAATGCTAAATATATGTAATGAGCATTAAGTGCTAAATTCAGA
>NW_007818713.1:0-878 GCF_000696425.1 Galeopterus variegatus | reverse complement strand
AAAAAAAAAATGCCATTACAGAGATGTTTGGTTAAGCCCTTTGATTTTGTTTTTTTCTCCATTTATGATTATACATTAGAAAAAGAACCAGTAACATTTCAAATGATGTCGTTCAAATTGTTGTCCCCACCTGCTCCACCTCATTGGCAGCATGCTGCGTGGCTTCATTATGCTGTTCTTCCAACATCTCCAAGTTTAACTCCTCTAAGAATTCATCCCTTTCATCTTCCAGCCAGCCTTCATCCAGCTGCAGAAGAATACATTAGTGCATTACATTATGTTAGTGAGAACTCATGCTAAAATAGAGTAAACTTAAATGGTGATGCCTGACCAGTTCCTTTCATCATAATGATTCTCCTCAGAATACCAGCCTCCTATAGTTCACCTCCAGAAAGAAGAAAAGGTGATTAAAAAAAAAAAATTGGACTCATGCCTTTTATCCTTTCCTGAAACAGAGCTGCAGATTTTCTCTCATAACAGAGTAAATCTCACTGCATAGAACATTACTTTCTTTCAAAATGTATGAAAAGCTTACTGCATAATCCACAGCCATCATGCTCATTACCTCCAACAGTTCTGTGTTAAAAAACTGCAGTGGTACTAATAGGGCTACGAGCCGATTAGGCCTTTTCCTTAACAACAACCCCCAACGAGACTACATGCAGTGTCGCTCACAAGCTCATGGTACCCTTATCCTACTCTTTTATTTCTAGGAGGACAGCTCCCATGTTAACAGAATGTTGCTTACCACAAAAAATCTGCAGACAACATTTATTTTACATGTAATGAAAAGAAAACTCTGTTTACTTTCAAAAACAAACAAACAAACAAACAAACAAACAACAAACAAGCACTGCTACTATGCCATGTCTTTTTGA
>NW_007818712.1:0-878 GCF_000696425.1 Galeopterus variegatus | reverse complement strand
CTAAAATAGCCAAACTCAGAAAATCACAGAGTAGAATGGTTATTGCTAGGTGCTAGTCGAAGAGAAAAATGGGAAATTGTAGTTCAATCAATGTAGTTTCAGTGATACAGGCTGAAAAAAAATTCTGGAAATCCACTATACAACAACACGCTTATAGTCAACAATATGGCATCACATACTTAAAAATTTGTTAGGAGAGTAGACATCATTTTAGCCGATTTTAGCCACATCTATTACTTTTTCTATTTTAAAACATTTATTAGTTTTTTCTCTTATTAATATGAAAGCTTTTTGAAGCCTGGGACCCTAACTTATACTGGCATTCATGATCAAGCACCATGCCTAGCACATTATAATTTTTAAATACATAGTTTATATATGTGCATGCTATAATAAATGGTTTACTTTATGACCCACAGTAATATCTGCTTTCCCTGTCTAGTATGGGGGGAAAAAAGAGAGAAAAAATTCTCTGTGGCATTTCTGTTCAGTCATGCTCTTGGAACTTGCAATAAGTAGAATATAAGCTCCACAAAGCAGGAAATTGAACTGTTGAGGCCACTGCCATATTTCCAGGGATAGAACAGAGCCTCTCACATGTAGGCACTCAGAAAATATGCCACGAATGAAAGGGTGTGTTACTGAATGAACAAATAAGTGAACTTTGTTATGTTCTATTCTGTGGTCACTAACCTTTCCTTCTACTGGCCTTACACCCTGAAGAAAAAAAAGACCCAAAGAATATTAACCAGGAAGGAATGGATCAGTTTTTGTCTTAGAATGAGACCAATATACAATGTTTACAATTGTTAATACTGAGTGCTTTCTGCCTCTGTTGAGTAAAATATCTGTATCCTATTCTTTCAGCATCAACATAT
>NW_007818711.1:0-878 GCF_000696425.1 Galeopterus variegatus | reverse complement strand
GGGGGCCAGGCAGCAGCCTCTTCCCTGTTGTGATGAGACAGGTTGCTTTGCCCCCTACCCCCGGCAGTCTCACCCCTGCAGAGCTGTCCCAGATGTGCGCAGACGTGCGCTTGTCATGCAGTCCCTCTGGCAGATGTGCTTTTCATGAGGGAAAGGGACATGCCTGCCCTGTCACCTGTGTGCACTTGCATCTGGCACAGAGCTGGCAATGGAATAAAGTAGAACAGGGTGGAAGTTCCAGAGTCCTGTCATTGGAGGCTGGGACCCACCTGCAACAGCGCTGCTCACCTGAAGCTGCACACCGGAATGTCGAGGTCACACAAAGGCAGCGGTTATGCGGGTGGGTGGGGGAAGGGCAGTAAGAGGGGACCTGGCCAATGTCATATTTAGAAGCTGTCGGACACGTTTGGGACCATTCTGAGAAGCAAGAATGCTGCGGGTCGAATGCGCCCCCTGAAAGTTCACGTGGTGGAAGCATGATCCTACTGCAAGTGTTAAGAGGGCAGAAAGTCCAGTTATGGCATTTGGAAGGTGGCGCCTATAAGAGGTGATTAGGGGTGGCGTCTATAAGAGGTGATTAGATTGAGAATGGGCGGACCCCTTCCTGGAGTCACGGGCATGGCTCTGACCTTCAGGAGGAGATGAGAAGTCAGCTCTCCCCTGCTCCGCCCACTTCTCTCACCACGTGTGTGACACGCTGTGTTGACGTAGGGAGTCCCCACCAAGCAGGAGGCCCTCCTTGCCAGATGTGCCCTCAGGCCTTGGACTTCCCACCTCCAAACTGTAAGAAATACATTTCATTTCTTTATAAATTACCCAGTTTCAGGTATTCTGTTGTAAGCAGCAGAAATGGACTGATACAAGAAACTATCAACAAA
>NW_007818710.1:0-878 GCF_000696425.1 Galeopterus variegatus | reverse complement strand
GTAAGGCCCCTATTCAAAACCATTAAGATTTCCAAGATGGTGACAACAGAGCATTAAACCAATCACTTAGAAGTTCTGGATCCTTCTAAGTGTACAATCCTGCAGTACTACAGTCATAAACCATGACCCTGGCTCATAATTTCTCTGTAAATTCATGGACTGACTTAAGTTTAACTTATCTCCATGATCCCCTACAGAATTTAAAACTCTATGTCATAACTGTACGAGTGGACTTCAAAAAGTTCACAGAAAGATTTGCATTATCTTTTATTTTTTCCATGACCTTTTGAAGTCCCCCTCTTATAGTAACTTATGCTTCTTAAAGGTAAAAGATTATACTGTTCACCTGATATAACAGAATTTTATGATTTTTTTCCTCCAAAAGTGAATTTCTCACCAAAATATCTTTCAGTATTTGTAGCATCCTTGCCTTAGAGGAGAAAAATACTAATCTCTTAAATGGAATTCTTGATTATTTCTATTACATATTTCTTAAAGAACACTCAATTAATCTCATCTGTTAGACAGAAGGATCTTCATATGACCTCTGGGGAAAAAAAGAAAAGGCAGCTTGTGAAGGTTAATTCTAGGTGTCAACTTGGTTAAATGAAGGAATGCTGAGAAGCCTGGTAAACAATCTTTTTAGGTGTGTCCATGAAGGTGTTTCCAGCAGAGATTAGTATGAGAGTCTGAGTGGACTGGGTGGGAAAGACCCACCCTCAGTGTGGGTGGGAACCATCCAATCCACTGGGGGTCCAGAGAGAAAAAAAGACAGAGGAAAGAGGTGAAGCTCTCTCTCAATCTGCTGGAGCTGGGTTACACTCTTCTCTCCTGTCCATGGACATCAGAGCTCAAGACTCTTCAGCTTTTGGGTTCCA
>NW_007818709.1:0-878 GCF_000696425.1 Galeopterus variegatus | reverse complement strand
AAAACCATAAGAAATAAATGTTGTTTTCTTATAAATTACCCAGTTTCAGGTATTCTGTTATAAGCAACAGAAAACAGAGGACACAGGAAATTGGTACTGAGAAATAGGGTGTTGCTTATAACAAATATCTGAAAATGTGGAAATGGCTTTGGAACTGGGTAATGGGCAGGGGCTGGAAGAATTTGGAGGAGGAGGACAGAAAAAGCCAAGATTCTGGTGAGGGCTTAGAAGACAAGAATACCTGGTAAAGTTTGAAACTTCTTAGAAATTGGTTAAATGGTAGCGATCAGAATGCTGATAGAAATATAGACAAGCAAAGACCATATAGAGGAAATCTCATAAGGAAATGAAAAAGAGCTTACTGGAAATTGGAGCAAAGGTCATCTGTGTTATACAGTTGCAAAACCTTGCCAGAATTGTTTTCATGCCGAAAGGCTTCAGGAATACAAAACTTAAGACTGATGAACCAGGGTACTTAGTGGATGAAATTTCTAAGTAACAAATCATTCAGGCAGCTTTGTGACCACTTCTAATAGCTTATGCTAAATTACAGCAACAAAGGCATGATGTAAAGGTGGAATTTATAACTAAAATGGAAATAAAGTTTAAAGAATTGGAATACTCTTAGCCTGGCTATGTAAAGTGTAAAAAGTATGTTCTGGAGAGAAAACCAAGGCTATAACCCTGTGACCATCTGCTAGGCAGATTGGTACAGAGACAAGAAAGACATTGAGAGCATTTCAGAGATCTTTGAAGCTGTTCCTTCCAGATGCCTAGGAAGACAGAAAGGTTTTGGAAAACAGGCTGGGGATGTATTCCATGGGCTTGTTGCCAAGGGCAATCTTGGGATGCTGATCTCTGCATTCTGGCTGCTCCAG
>NW_007818708.1:0-878 GCF_000696425.1 Galeopterus variegatus | reverse complement strand
CTTCAGCACATCTTTTCACACATTGAACCCAGCAAATACGTGTACACACACACACACATATATTTTATAGAACAATACTTACTCTGTGTGCAATATTCATACTGCTATTCATATTTTCTAGCCCATCCTATTGCAATCTGGTCTATTTTATTATTTTAATTATTCTGTTTTCTTTCTTTCTTTTTTTTTTTTTTTTGGAAGACAGTAATCTGTTTTCATTTTTAAGAGTGAAAGAGAGAACATCTAAAATTTTGTCATTTCTTAAATCTGGGGGATGGGTATGTGGGACTTAATATATCATTCTCTCTACTTTCATGCTTAAAAATTGTATTACTTTAAAAAAATTTTTTATTACTTAAAAAAAAATTACTCTAAAATTGTTTTTTGAGACCCACCAATGGGTTGCAACCTACAGTTTGGAACCTTGGAACTCTAGAAGTTACTAGAAATGAAGGAAGGAAATCACTATTGTCTATGACAGTTTTCACACTTAGTTGTAATATCTTCTTAACTTACGTGCTTTCACCAGCAGACTGTAAGCACAGTAAGGACAGGAAACATGTCTTCTTCACTCTCCATTTTATCACTTGGGGGTATTAGGTTCTTAATAAATATTTTTTATTAATTAATACTGAACCTTAGGTCTTGATGCTGATGGAAAAGCAGAACATACACACAAATCAGGGGTGGGGAGAGGAGAGATTTTTGTAACCTCTTTGTGAATCAGAAATCTGTTTCCTCTGCAGACTTCAGAGTCAAATGGTAATTTAAAAAAATCTCAGTTACTGTGAACCTAATATAGCACTGGTCACAAGGTAAGCACTCAACTTTTTAGAACCTAATTTGGGAGCCAATGAGGACAATTAGCAACATCAGGT
>NW_007818707.1:0-878 GCF_000696425.1 Galeopterus variegatus | reverse complement strand
AGTCAAGGCAGGGCCGACCCCGTGGCTCACTCGGGAGAGTGCGGCGCTGGGAGCGCAGTGGCGCTGCCGCCGCTGGTTTGGATCCTATATAGGGATGGCCGGTGAGCTCACTGGCTGAGCACGGTCACAAAAAAGGACCCCCCCCCCCAAAAAAAAAGGTCAAGGCAGCTAAAATCCCAGGGGCTTTACTGAACAATCAAGTGCCTGTGTGGCTATTCACCACAGTGGGAAGTCATTCTGCTAAAATAAACCACAAACTTTTTTTCTTTTCTTTTCTTTTTTTTGAGGGTAAGAGGAAAAAAGAGCTGTGTCAATTAAAACAAGGTGCAAAAATTGGGGGTTTCACCAGCAACAGATTTCCAATAGAGGTAGAGTGAGGACACAAACTCTTGACATGCAGCAAAACCAAATAATAGAAGACATTTTACCAGTTATTAGACTTCAGGCCTCAAATAAAATGATGGTCATTAAATGCATCTGTAGAGGCAGTCTCTTCCCCAGTGAAAAACTGCTCAACATCACTCCGCATTCAGGAAATACAAATCAAAACTACAATGAGATACCATCTCACCCCAGTTAGGATGGCTAAAATCCAAAAGACTCTGAACGATAAATGCTGGTGTGATTGCGGAGAAAAAGGAACTCTCATACATTGTTGGTGGGACTGCAAAATGGTGCAGCCTCTATGGAAAATGGTATGGAGGTTCCTCAAACAACTGCAGATAGATCTACCATATGACCCAGCTATCCCACAGCTGGGAATATACCCAGAGGAATGGAAAGCATCAAGTTGAAGGTATACCTGTTCCTCCAATGCTCATTGCAGCATTATTTACAATAGCTAAGAGTTGGAACCAGCCCAAATGTCCATCATCAGA
>NW_007818706.1:0-878 GCF_000696425.1 Galeopterus variegatus | reverse complement strand
AAAGAGCATAGGCATTGAAATCCTCTAGTCCTGCATTCTATTTTGGCTCTATCCCTTAAGAGGCTGTATGACTTTACAGTTTTTATTTGAAACAATTTAAAAATAACCAGGGAAATAATTAAATAAGGCAGTGCATAAACAGGGCCTTGCAAATAGTAGGTGATCAAAAATATTAGTTATTCTAAATTACCCTGTCATAGTAAATACAGATAATGGCAATGCCTTGCACAAAGACTACAATCTATGAGTAATTGATTTAATCTGACTTCCCATTCAAGAGAAATTCAGCTGACCAAATAGGAGGGCCAAGGAATAAATAGTTTCTGTACATAATCATGCATGGGTCAGCAGTACCTATGGAGACAGACACAAAACAAGCAGCAAACAACAAAACTTCAGTTGCTGCCTTTGCAGAAAAGGGAATCAGAACATTAATTGGCTGGGCAAAGCAGTGATTTTTCCCTGTCAAATTGCCACTTAGCAACAGTTTTTAAACGAGGACCCATAGATTGAGGTTGCCCATGAAGTTATATGTGAAGTTCTTCCCCAGCCCCAAAGTAAGATAGTCCATAATTTACATCAAAATTATATACTGAAGGAAAAGTTGCTGACTGAATAAGCTAAATTGGAATAGCTCTAGAATTTTTGCATCATCCAAAATAAAATTAGAAGAATATCTTAAGTGAGATGAGAAAGAACTAGGAATAGATGTTTAAGATTTCCCTCAAAGAAAAGAATACTTTTATCTGCTTGGTTGTTAGTTGTTTGTTTCTTTATTTTAAAAGTGATAGTTACTTCTTGGAGAATTCAGATAAACACCACTGAGGCTGCCATTAAAAAAAGGAAAAAAAAGAGATGATCACTGTATGTTTGGAGTT
>NW_007818705.1:0-878 GCF_000696425.1 Galeopterus variegatus | reverse complement strand
GTAGAGTTGGCACTAAAATTTTTAAAAATAGAGAATATTCAAATTCAAAAATGGTAGTCTGTCTCATTTAAAATGAGAAGATTGAGATACAAAAATTGAAGTGCTTATCTTCAGGTCAAGGAGTTTGCAATTCCTGGATCTCAACACACTGCCATGCCATAGGCATTTATGACTAATTATGACATCAGTGTGTCTCTTTCTCTCCCTGCCTCCTCCCTCTATCCCTCCCTCCTTTTATCTCTCTCTCACCAAACTTTTTGCCCCAAACTTTTATTCACAGTGAAAAGATGCTCACACCTTCCCCACACCCATCCCGGTTTCTTCTGCAAGACCAGAAGGAATCGCACATGCTTGAGAATAGATATCTCTTTTTTTATTTCTGTGTTTGTGTGAAAATGCACATTTTAGGTTGCTTCTGTCTCAAATTAGTCACCTTTGTCACATCCTAACACATACCCATTGTCATACAAAATAGTAGCAAAATCTCTAGAATGCTAAATTTCAGTGCAATTTTCAGTGTTTTATACCTTAGAAGCTGGATGAAAGTACTACCATGAATACTAATGTGTCTTTCCAAAAATTAAAATAAAGAGGAGGAGAAAGATATTTGAAAAGTTAATAAGCTTTAGTTACATTTCAATTTCTCTTTTTTCACTATTTCTCACTTTCAGCTTCTTTAGAATAAGCAAAATATAAGTGACACCAAATTTCCAGTCACTGAGTTATTTCTGAAGGATCAAAACCATGATGAATTCTTAAGCACATTCCCTGAGTACTATCACCTTTGTTTCTGCATTTCATTGGCAATCACATTCCATTCCAGAATTTCAGCAGATTAAGGCCAGGGAGAGGAAATTGAGTAAAAGGAAAGGGTAGTA
>NW_007818704.1:0-878 GCF_000696425.1 Galeopterus variegatus | reverse complement strand
ATTTATTTATTTATTTATTTATATCTTTTTGGTCTCCATTTCATTTGTTCTGCTCTGATTTCAATTATTTCTTTTGTCTACTAATTTGGGAATTGGATTGTTCCTGTTATTCGAGTGTTTTGAGATATACCGTTAGGTTGTTTATTTGAAGTTTTTCTATTCTTTTGATGGAAGTATTTATTGCAATAGACTTCCCTTTTAGTACTACTTTTGCAGTATCCCATAGGTTTTAGTAAGTTGTACTTATATTTTCATTTGTACAAGGAATTTTTTGAGTTCCTGCTTTATTTTTCTTTGATCCATTGCTCACTAAGGAGCATGTTGTTTAATTTCTTTGTATAGTTTCCAAAGTTTTGTTTGTCATTAATTTCTAGTTTTATTCCATTGTGGTCTGAAAATATACTTGATATGATGTCAATCTTTTTAAATTCCTTGAGACTTTACTTGTTGCCTAACATGTGGTCTATCCCAGAGAATGATCCCTGTGCTGATGAGAAGAATGTATATTCTGAAGTTGTTGGATATAATGTTTTGTTTATGTCTGTCAAATCTATTTGATCTACCATGTTGTTTAAGTACAATGTTTGTCTGCTAATTCTTTGTCTAGATGATCAGTCCAATGCTGAGAATACCATGTTAAATTCCCGAGCTACTGTTGTGTATCTCTCCCCTTAGATCCAATAGCAATTGGTTTATATATCTGAGTGCTCTGATGTTGCATGCATATGTATTTATGATTGTCAAATCTTCTTGCTGCAGTCATCCTTTTATCATTACATAATTGTATTATTTCTATTTTAATCTCTTTGTCTCTTTTATATTTCTTAGTCTGAAGTCTACTTTGTCTGATGTAAGTATGGTAACTCCTGCTCATTTGT
>NW_007818703.1:0-878 GCF_000696425.1 Galeopterus variegatus | reverse complement strand
GCAGTGGAGTTAGTGAAAAGAAATGCCATTAGTTTGGAAGGCTGCTGTAACACTGTACTATGGGAGAGGGAGGAGGGAAGTAGGTTTTGATAATGGGTCACAATAATCAACCACATTGTATATCGACAAAATAAAATTTAAAAAAAACAAAAACAAACAAACAAAAAAACAAACAGAGATGCATTTCTTCACAGTTCTGGAGGTCAGAAGTCCAAGATCAAGGTGCTGTCAGGGTTGGTTCCTTCTAAGGACTATGAGAATCTGGTCTGTGCCTCTCTCCTAGCATCTGGTTGCTTGCTGGCAATCTTTGGTGTTCCTTGGCTTGCAGATGCATCATTTTGATCTCTGCCCTCATATTCACATGGTGTTCCTCCTCTGTGCATGTCTCTGTGCACAAATTTCTCCTTTTTATAAATACACCAGTCATATTGGTTTAGGGGCCCACCCTACACAAGAGTAACTCCATCTTAACTATCTACATCTGTACAACCCTGTTTCTAAATAAGGTCATGTTCTGTGGTACTGGGGTTATCACTTCCCAAATAAATTTTTAGGAGCAGAATTTAACTCAGCCAGAGAAAAGAGAAGGTGATGGTTCTGGTAGAGAACCATCTACCAGAATGGAACTGGTAGAGAAAGACATCTAACTTACCAGAATAGACAGACAAAACCAACTGGATGCCAGTGAAAATCATATTAAAATCAGATGCCATCAGTGGAATACATGCTGAATGTCACTGGCACCTCTTTAAACATAACTGCCTTCCAAGTAGCTAATTCTGCTAATTGATATGTATCATTGATATGAAGGGGGTGAATGAGTACATTAGAGGGTAAGAAGAAGCATGAATTAGGATCCAAATCTAAGCACATCTAAT
>NW_007818702.1:0-878 GCF_000696425.1 Galeopterus variegatus | reverse complement strand
GGTTCCTATATAGGGATGGCTGGTGCACTCACTGGCTGAGCGTGGTGCGGACGTCACCGAGCCAAGGGTTACGATCCCCTTACCAGTCAAACAAAAGAAATTCAGAAAGGGACCAAATACTGAAAAATCTAGCAGAGAATGGATTTAGGTATTTATTAGATCCTCAAAATACTAATTTTATTTGTTTTGTTTTTTTTTTTTTTGTCTTTTTTGTGACTGTTAAGGGGATCGCTTGGTGTCGCCCGCACCGTGACTCTGCCAGTGAGCACACTGGCCAGTCCTATATAGGATCCGAACCAGTGGCGGAAGCACCGCTGCACTCCCAGCTCTGCACTCTCCCGAGTGCACCACGGGGCCGGCCCTCAAAATACTAATTTTAAAAGGGCAATAAAATGAATGATATAGAATTTAAAATATACATATGCAACAATGTGACAACTAAGCAAAATATTTGCAGGAGGCGAGAACAGTGAGGGTAATAAAATGTTTAGGGAGATATTTTTCTTTTTGTTTTAATAATATTTGTTCAGTAAATAAAAATTAAGAATAAAACATCCATGAATTGTACTTTAGATGATTAAATATTATAAAAACTTAAATATGTATTAATATACAATCCCTTTATTTACTATTGCTCCTCTATTTTTGAAGAGTTAGAAGAGCATTTAAGATGATCTGATCTTCTAGGTTTTATCTCATATGAAGAGCTATTGATAAATGTGCTCACTAAATCTTTAATTTTTATGAATTCCTCTTTACTTCACTTTGATTTTCCTCAGTCTGGGGTCAAGTGCTTTGTCAACTCACCCTAAACTTCTTTTTATTGAGATAAAACTTCCAGGAAAGTACGCAATCCTAAGTGTGCAGCTCAATGAACA
>NW_007818701.1:0-878 GCF_000696425.1 Galeopterus variegatus | reverse complement strand
TGACTTCAAAATATATTAAAAAGCCATAGTAACCAAAACAACATGGTACTAGAATAAAAATAGACACATAGATCTATGGAAAAGAACAGATATCCCAGAAATAAATCCATACATTTACAGCCAACTGATTTTTGACAAAAATGCTAAGAATATACATTGGAGAAAGGACTGCCTCTTCAGTTAATGGTGCTGGAAAAACTGGATATCCATATGAAGAGGAAAGAAATTAGACCCCTATATTTCACCAGATACAAAAATCAACTCAAAACGAATTGAAGACTTAAATGTAAGACCTGAAACTATAATAATACTAAGAGAAAAGCAAGGGGAAACACTCAGGACATTGTTCTGTGAAAAAATTTTATGGAGAAGACTTCTAAAGCACATGCAACAAAAGTAAAAATAGACAAATGGGATTATATCAAACTAAAAACCTCCTGCACAGAAAACGAAACAACAAAGTGAAGTAACAACCTACGAAATAGGAGAAAGTATCTGCAAACTATGCATCTGACAAGGGGCTAATATCCAGAATATATAAGGAACTCAAGCAACTCAACAGCGAAAAACCAAATAAGCCAATTTAAAAATGGGGGAAAGACCTGAATATACATTTCTCAGAAGAAGACATACAAATGGCAAACAGGTATATGAAGGAATGCTCAACATCACTAATCACCAGAGAAATGTAAATTAAAGCTACAATGTGATAACATCTCACCCCAGTTAGACTATTACCCAAAAGACAGAGAATAACAAATGCTGGTGAGGATGCAGAGAAAAGGGAACTCTCCTATGCTGTTGGTTAGAATGTAAATTAATACAGCCATTATGGAAAACAGTATGCAGATTTATCAAAAACCTAAAAATAGAGCTAC
>NW_007818700.1:0-878 GCF_000696425.1 Galeopterus variegatus | reverse complement strand
AGTCAACACCAAGTTCAGGGGTTCAGATCCCCACACCAGCCAGCTGCAAAAAAAAAAAAAAAGAAGGGAAGAATCATTACCACACTTTGAAAAGATCTCTGCAGTAGAAAGGCAAGATTAATAGGGCAAGAATAGACGTGGGGAGACTGGTTTGGAGGCAGGTACATTTAGTTCAGGCAAAAGATGACACCGGAGGTGGCGGCCAAGGATGGGGATGGCGACGATGCAGAGGTGGAGAGGGAGCCGCCCAGCCCGGCCCAGCCCAGCCCCATGAGTGACCCCCAGCCCGGCCCTGCTCATGGAGTGGACGCCCACCCGGCTTCCGCCTGCCCCATCAGGCCACTCACCAGCCCCGGGGCTGCCTCCATTTTCTCTGGTGGTGGCGGCTCCAGCCCGGCTCAGCCAGGCCTGTCCTCCTCGCCCGGCTCGGCTCCTCACTGAGCCTTCCCACTTGCTTGAACTGGCACGGGGCTTCCCGGGGCCTGCGGGCCGGCCTCCCTTCCCACTCCCTCTGCAGTTCTCTGGCAGGGCTGGTGGCGTGGGGCACCCCCGGCCAGCATTGGGAGGGCAGGGAAGTGTGGGCCGGGCCGACTGTCACTCCACTGCACCTGGGCTCTGGCCCCCGGTAAACTTCCTGTTACCGGGAGGCAGATACCATCTCTGTGGCCACCAGTTTGGAAAAACGCCTAACTGATTTCTGGTTAGGAATAGTGTGGTTGGAGCATTCCCGAGTTCGCTTGAACCTGCCAGAGAGCTGACTGCAGGCGGGCACCGGAGTCGGTCTGCGCTGGGGGGATTCAAAGGTGAACCGTGTGCCGCAGGCTCCTCCCCCAAGGAGCTCACACTCTGGTGTGGGAGATAAGACAAGTACACAAATA
>NW_007818699.1:0-878 GCF_000696425.1 Galeopterus variegatus | reverse complement strand
TTTATTTTCCTGCTTGTATTTTATAAAGTAATATTATTCTTATTATTTTCTTAACTGTAATATTTTTAAGGTTTCACAACCTTTATCCAAGGCTTTCTTTGAGGCATCTTTCACATCTTTGTTCCTTAGACTATAGATTATGGGGTTCAACCTGGGGATCACCACTGTGTAAAATACAGAAGCCATTTTATCTGTGTCCAGGGAGTGGTTTGATTTGAGCTGTAGGTACATAAAGATGAATGTGCCATAGAAAATAGTAACAGTCACCATATGGGAACCACAGGTGGAAATGGCCTTGCGTCTTCCCTGAGTAGAGTGGATCCTAAGGATGGCGGCAATGATAAAGATGTAGGAGGTGAGGACAATGGAAGAGGATGTAGGAGGTGAGGACAATGGAAGAGGAACAGATCATGTCATAACCAGCAAAGGCAAAAATCAGAATTTCCTTCATGTGTGTGTCTGAGCAGGACAGAGCTAAGAGAGGGAGGTTGTCACAGTAGAAATGGTTAATTACATCGGGGCCACAGTAGGTCAGATGGAAAGTGATGGTGGTGTGGAACAGGGCGACGAGAAAGCTGTATGTATATGGGACTGCCACTAACTGAATGCAGACTCTTTTTGACATCACTGTTGAGTAATGCAGGGGACAACAGATGGCTACATAGCGATCATAGGCCATGGAGGCTAAAAGAAAGCAATCAGTGATCATGAAGGTCAGCAAACAGCCCAGTTGTGTTGCACAAGCATGGAAAGAAATGGCATTGTGCTCCACAACAAAATTCAACATCATCTTCGGTGTAATAGCAGAGGAGTAACCAAGGCCAGGTGACTGAGGAAATAGTACATTGGTGTGTGGAGTTGAGCATCAATTCTGATTA
>NW_007818698.1:0-878 GCF_000696425.1 Galeopterus variegatus | reverse complement strand
AAATTGGGTGATTTATAATAGAAATCAAGTACCCATTGTCCTCCCTCACTGGGAAGGTCCTTGGAAGTTCTATTCTCTCTCCTTTTCTGAATATTCTATTCTTTTGTAGTCACTAGTCCAGGTAGTAGGAACACATTTATCTGTGGTGAAACCCTTCAAGACAACAGTCACTCACCACTTCAGGAAGTCCTTTTCTGTGGGAATGAGTCTCTCCTCTGGTCATTACAACCCTGCTTCTGCTTCCTGCATGTTTCCATTCCAGTTTCCCTCATCACTATGGTCTTCCCTGCCACCTCCACATACACTGTCTCTTCTGAAGCAGTCACCTTCATCCTGAGCTATGGTATTGACAGAGACCTTGCCCACCACTTTCTTCCTCCCCCACTGGCCTGGACTGTGGCCTTTCCTGCTCTTTTCTGTCTTTCTACCCATCTGGGAATCCTTTTTCAGAAAGCTAAAGTTGCAAAAGGCCCTGAAGCGGAGGTGCACTCTGACTGCCACGGTCCTCTCCACAAAGACGACCAGGTGGCTGCCTATACTTTGGAGGGGCACCCCTAACACCAGAAGAAATGTAGTGGAAGGTTCTCATCATGGAAGTGAATTAAGCCACAACACTGAGGCACCTCAGAAATGGGACTGTCTCCAAAAAGCAGTTGCTGACCTTAGAAAACAAGGTTTAGAGAAATACACGTTGCCAAGTAGGATCAGGCTCTGTCCAGGCAAGCAAGAAGTTGAGTACGGAGGCCATGAACTCTTTGCTCTACATGTAGGGAGTTTCTATTGTAAGGCAGGACTTGCAGAAGATTCGGGAGAATATTCCCTCTAAATCATTTTGTCTTAGTCTATTTTGTGCTGCTATAGCAGAATATCACAGACTG
>NW_007818697.1:0-878 GCF_000696425.1 Galeopterus variegatus | reverse complement strand
TAAAAAAGATTAAATACTAAACATGTTAATGTTTTCACATATTTTAATAAAAAGAAGCAACCTAATAAAAAAAGAGAAAAATTGACCTTATGTTATAGCTATGAATATAGTTCCTTCTCAGTTTTAATTCTTATTTTTAGATTCATATAATGCTTTTTTTTTTTTTTAAAGTTTAAATCCATTTCAAAATTGCCCTTTTGGTTTAAATGTTTATCTCTTTGAGGACTGTTTTCATAATCTATTCTGTTTTCAAAAACAGTATTTGGTAGTATAAATGTGTTTGTTATGCAATGTCAGCTTTTCTATGGTATTTTATAAAGCAATGGAAGAGTATTTTATTTGTACTGAGATGTTGTTGCATGCTTTGTGAATAGGTCAAATAACCTCATGTAAGTTGGCCTGAGCATCAGCCATTAATGTTTACACATAAAATGCAAAATGCAAACGAGAAATTAACTCAGCTTAGCAAAGCATTGATCACAAATAATTCAAAGGCCAAAAAGAAAAAAAAAAAATTACAAGACTTTATCTTCGACTATATTTTTTTCAGTTCAAATCTGAATCTGAGACTTTTCACTCATACATTTATCTTTAAATTAATCACATTTTTATTTAGTAAATAGCAACTATTTGTCCAATTTTTATTATGTAAACACAAGCTATTAATGATTTTTAAAGAAATATTACAATTTAATAGATAAGGAAACAGTCAAATAATTTCCCCGGAAAGATAAGGCCAGATGTATCCTTAGTTACATTAATTAAGCCTGGGTATGGAAAAAACTCTCCACTCAAATCTTTTCACATGTAACTTTCCAACTAAGGTCCTACCACTAGTCATTTTTGTATTAGTTAAGGTACTAATATAATATTTGGGA
>NW_007818696.1:0-878 GCF_000696425.1 Galeopterus variegatus | reverse complement strand
AAAAAATGTGACTCATCTTTTCTCTCTCTCCTGCATTCCTGTTGTCTCACAGTTTTATACAAGTCAGAGTCCCTTTGATGGGAATAGAGTGAAATGGGAAAGGGAAGGGGAGAAGGAGGGGAAACAATAACTTTTTAAGGGAAAGAACCTGATATTACAGCAAGACTCCAGCCCCTGCCTACATAGTGCCTTATGTACACAAGCAACAAATACAGACATTGAGTTTGTTGTTTTCTTATTCTTTCTTTTTTTTTTTTTTGCCATTTTAGACATATGTTTGTTTAACTGTGTAGTATTTTCTCCTCATCTCACTTCTAATTAATGGCAGAACCTTCACATAGCAGTGATTCACCCAGTAGTGTTTTAAGAAGATGGCCACAGAAAGAGAGTGGTAAGGTAGAAAAATACATATTTGAATAGATTGCATGTACGTCAAGGCTTTCAAATTTCTGGAAAATTTTGATGGTCAGCTAAATTCAGTCTGATGCATATACTCATATGATGTATTTCTTTATCTGACCTTCCCATAGCTTCTCACATTCAGGGACCACATTATTATCTTTATTATATAATTTTACAATAGTTTATGTTCCTATTGGTTTTGAGCATTTATACAAATATTAGCTCACTTCATCGTCATAATTGCAAATGGGGCAAATTCTACAAAGAGGACTCAACTTGAAATCCAGAAATCTAGGATGAATTTCTGGCTCTCCCATTTCTCTCTTTGTCAAGTTTGGGTAAGTTATAAGATCTCTTTGAACCACGTTTTCTTTATCGTAAGTTAGAGACATTAAACACCTTACCTGTCCCCGTCACAGAGTTGTGGGAAGGTTAAGTGAGACGATGCTTATAAACACAAAGTATTATAGGTGTGT
>NW_007818695.1:0-878 GCF_000696425.1 Galeopterus variegatus | reverse complement strand
TTTCAGGTGTTAAAATCTTCCAAATATTTGAATCCACAAGAAACTGAATTTTCTGCAAGCTGTTAGTAATTAGTTAACTATATTGACTATGCCTTTCCTTAGCTGAATATTTGTAAAAACTGAAAACAAATTGACAAAAGTTCTGATGCCATAAACTCGCATTAATAATATAAGCTGTTTTTCACATTTCCTTGTTATAATTTTTGAATCATTAAATGTGAATTGAACAAATATTGCTGAAAAAATGTTATCAATATGCTGATAAATATATTGGATAACCGTTTTTTTTTTTTCTGTAGCAAAATAAAGCTTCCTGATTATTACAAAAAACAGCAGTTCAATGTGTGGCCTTTTATGGTGATGATTTACTCATGGATCACTAGAGAAATCAGAAAATTAAATGTGTCAACAACAAATAAATTTAAATATGCCATCAAATAAATTTAAATTTGTCATCAAAGTGATGATATTTTTATAAAGCCAAAATATCTCTGCTTCAAAATATGTGATACTTGTTAAATATTTCCTTTTCACTTCAGTTTATTTTATTTTGCCTTTGGATTAATTTCAGATTTTTTGTTTGGTTTTGTCATGCTTTTACCATGTAACACTTTATGCAATTTTAATAATTTATGCAAACGTATAACCTGTTTTAGCAACAACACCATCTCCCAAATCATGTCTTTCTTCTTCCCCAACTGTAAGTCATCATTTCCTTCAGAATCTGCACATGTAATTAAGTCAAAAATAAATAAATAAATAAATAAATAAAATAGCTTCTGCCATTGAAACAGTCTTTCAGACTGTTGCAAAAATGTTACTCCTGGTGCTGTGTAAACTGCCAAAATGTAAATCCATTTTGTTTAATATGTTACCAA
>NW_007818694.1:0-878 GCF_000696425.1 Galeopterus variegatus | reverse complement strand
GTTGTGTGTGGAAAATATACGTTTATTGAATGAACAAATAAATTTTCAAGAAAATATTTGGAGTATAGGTTCTAGTTGCTGCAGAAAATGCTTAGGTCTGAGTTGCTGTCAACTGAAGTCACATGAATATGGTAAGTTAGGTTTACAGGATTTGGCAAATATTTTTTTTTTTTTAGGAAAAAGAAGGTTTTTAAAAATTATTTTTATTTATACATCTTTATGGGGTTCAGAGCTGACTATCAGTATTTGTGTACAGTATGTGATGATCAAATCAATATTATTAGCATGTTCATCATTACGAATCATAATTACTTTTTGTGTGCCTTACCCAATTACTCCTTATGCCCCCTCCTGTGCCCGCTTTCCCACTTGTAGTAAGTATAGGTCTGTTCTCTCCTTCTGAAAGTTCACCGTTTCATTATGGTCTATCTTTCTTTGTTTCTTAGCTCCCACTTAGGAGTGTGGACATGTGGTAAAATTAAGTCATATAATGCATGGTCACCATTAACCCTTACAACCTCACAGACCTTTCTTTTGGAAGCTCTGTGGAGGCCTTCCTGTATGTCTTCCTCCTCTAATTTATATTTTCCTTTGACTTTTTAGTAAATTAAGTAAATACAAGATTTTTTTTTTCCTTTTTTGTCTTTTTTCGTGACCGGTAACGGGATCGTACCCCTCAGTGTCGCGCCCGTACCGCGACCGGCAACTGGATCGCAACCCTCGGTGTTGCGCCCGCACCGCGCTCGACCAGTGAGCGGACCGGTCTGTATATGGGATCCAAACCCTCAGCGGGAGCGCCACCGCGCTCCCAAGCACCGCACTCTACCAAGTGCGCCACTGGGCCGGCCCAAGATTTTGATAAAATAATATTTTATTAA
>NW_007818693.1:0-878 GCF_000696425.1 Galeopterus variegatus | reverse complement strand
CACGGGGCAGCGCATCACAGAGGCTGAGCGCGTGCCATGGCAGTCCCTGTTCATTGCCTCAAGGCAGGCACCATTAAGAACTAGAACCACCTGTGCTCAAGGGCCCCCAGCTAGGGAAGGACGGACCCTCCCGCCTCGGCGCCACCACCCTATCCTCTTCCAAAGCTGCGAGAGAAGGTAAAACGGTGAGCTCTAAGAAGTGGCCAGATGACAGGAGACACAAAGAAGGGCTTTTCAAAAGAGGCCTGAGAATGCGGCTGGGGGGAGAGGAACGTAGGAGCCCCGGGCATGATGTTACGTCTTAAACCACACGCCTTCTTCCAGACTGGGTTATTAAATTAATTCAGAACTTACGCTCACACTTAAAACATTTCTGTCATATTTTATGAACATGATGATCTCAGAGTAATTTGCACTGGAAATGTGTCATATTAAATCAGGGCACTAATAAACTTGATTACTTAAACTCCACGCAGATCAGACGTGGCAGATAAAGCACCTCCTTTTGCACTCGTGTTCACACGTTGAAATGGGCCCTCCCCTTGGAAAATGTCGCAGACTTGAGAACCTTCCCCGCCCCACCCAGCGCCAGCGCGCCCATCCTGCTCTTCCACACGGAAGCTTGAGGTGGGAGAGGGAAAGGCCGACCCCAGCAGAGGTATTTCTTTGGGATTTTAAAATGCATTGACTTCCACGGCTTTGTTCCCTTCCATTCACACTGGCAGGGCCTTTTTATGCCGGACCGCGTGGAACTGCTAAGAACTGTTTTACAGGTACCTGCGTGGCACAAAAAGTGCTGGATGGGGAGTTAGGAGGCCTGAGTTCTCCTGGCTCTGCTACCAGCTGGCTCCGTAATCTGAGCACAAATCAGACAGGAC
>NW_007818692.1:0-878 GCF_000696425.1 Galeopterus variegatus | reverse complement strand
CCTTACATCCCTACCATATCCTGGACAGCAGAGCTCTCAAACTGAGGTTAAAGAACCCTATTTTGTTTATTTTGTAATCTCTCTTTGTTACTGTGTTTCATTGTACATGCCTACTAAACAGCTGGTACATGTGCCTCACCACATAAGTTCAAAAATTTCTGAATTGGTCTACGCTGTAGTCTATCCAGTAACGTTAGCCCACTGATCATTTGCTTGAATATGGTAGGAAGATGATTTGCAGGAATTTTACACCATTAGAATGAGAAGACGATTGGTGTACGCAGAGTATTTATGATGGCAATCACTGTCCATAGCTTTGGAAAAAGAAATAAATAGCATAATATACACAAAGCTGCACTACTACTTTGTATCCAGTTGTCATAATGACCCACCATACATGGTTACATTATTTTTCAAACTTTCAAAATAGAATCAGCGGTAAAATATTAATTAATAATATTTAAAAGCATTAATCAAGGAGAATTATATTAAGAAGACTTTCATGTTTTGTTATAATATTAAGAATAAGAAAATCTCAAATTTAATCCCTGGTTCCCCTACTTCGGGAAATAAGTATAAGAAGACATTTATTTATCAGTGATTATTTATGTATTTAATAATGAGGCAGCATACATTTTTACTAATACACCTGTATGACAGAAGTTTAATTTTGCTACCATGATGATTTAGACATAAATACTGTTTATAAGTATTTGCTTACTTTCAACTTACAATTCATGTGGGAAATCAAGACTATAAAGCTTACCCAGTGCTCAATAAATGTGTTTATATTTAAATTCCTTGTAATAAAAACCTTTTCTATATCTCTTTGGTTTTAGCTGACCTCATTACAAGGAGTAGAAGGCAGGCCACTACCC
>NW_007818690.1:0-878 GCF_000696425.1 Galeopterus variegatus | reverse complement strand
AACTTCTTTGTAGATTTTATAACGCTATGTAAATACAAGAAATTATGGTAGATTTTTCTTCTGCAGCTTCCTTTACATAGGCATTGTAAAAATAACTGGGTTCACTACTTCTGAACAGCGTCAGTTTTCTCTGATACTTGTGTATATGAATATGTGTGGGGTGTGTGTGTGTAGTTGGTTGCTTAGAGGATTACATCTTCCTCCTCCTGTGTGCATGTCAGGGGCTGCGGTGTGGGGGGTGGGGTCCACAAAGTAACACTCCTAATCTCTTATTCCACTCCTACTCTCCACTCCAATGAGGAGAAATAAGCGATCACCAGTTCTCAATTTGGTGGCACTTTTCTACTAATATGCCCTGAGAACTGAGGATGTGCTCAGTGAGCTGTCCAAGGTCTAGACATGGTGGGATAAAATGGGGGGAGGGGGGGAGAGGGTTAAGGAGTTTATCTGACACACACCTTAGCCACATCTCACAACCTAGGTTTTATCAATAATAGGGCTAATGTTTTCATCTCTATACGTCCATTTCCTTTGGTCCTCAATTTAGGTCAGACCAGCACAAGAGAAATATAATTTACTTGAATTTCTGAAACTCCAACCATAAGACCTTTTGTAATAAGCAATAGATAACCACAATAAAATTACTTCAAAGTGTTTCCCTAGTATCTGATTAATCTACTTTTTCACAAAGAAAGGTGGAATCAGCATAGTAAAATTTCTCCTACAGAGTTGTGTGTGTGTGTTGTGCACATATATAAAATTTACTGCCGTTATGTCTTCTAGTCCTAAATCAGAATTAAAAGGAGAAATTATAAATATACCATCAATTCAGTAATGACCTGTAATCTTGCTTCCAACTGTTGCTCGCTCCCTGGCTC
>NW_007818689.1:0-878 GCF_000696425.1 Galeopterus variegatus | reverse complement strand
ATAGGCATTTCTCAAAGGAAGATATATGAATGGCCAACAGACACGTGAAAAAATGCTCAGCTTCACTCAGCATCCAGGAAATGCAAATCAAGACCACTTGAGATACCATCTCTCTCCAGTTAGGATGGCTAACATCCAAAAGGCTGAGAATGACAAGTGCTGGAGAGGTTGTGGAGAAAAAGGAACTCTCATCCACTGTTGGTGGTGCTGCAAAATGGTGCAATCTTTATGGAAATGGTATGGAGGTTCCTCAAACAATTACAGATAGATCTACCATATAACCCAGCTATTATTACACTCTTGGAAACACACCCTGAGGAATGGAAATCATCATGCTGAAGGGATACGTGTGCTCCAATGTTTATTGCAGCACTATTTACAATAGCCAAGAGTTGGCGACCAGCCCAAATGTCCATCATCTGATGACTGGATAAGGAAATTGTGGTACATCTACACAATGGAATACTACTCAACTATAAAAAAGAACGAAATACTATCATTCACAACAACATAGATGGACTTAGAGAAAATTATATTAAGTGAAACAAGTCAGGCACAGAAAGAGAAATACCACGTGTTCTCACTTATTGGGAACTAAAGAAAAATAAATAAAGTGGGAGCTAAAAATAAATAAATAAATAAACACACAAACAAATCAAGGGGGGCAGAGAAGAAGACAAAATAACCACAAAAATTCCAAGACATTGAAGCCTTTTATACCATATGTTGTAAGTTTCTGCTTAGTGCTGTGTTAGCATCCAAAAACTCTTCTGGATAAAGTATAATGCTTTCTTCAGGAAGAATAAATAATACTCTATTTTTTTTCTTAATTTTAACATTACTTGTACATATTTGCAAGGTACATTATGTTGTTTCAA
>NW_007818688.1:0-878 GCF_000696425.1 Galeopterus variegatus | reverse complement strand
GTTTCCATCACTATAGATTTCACAGTTTTCTTTACACAGGCTCTACATCTTTCTTCTTAGGGTCATTTCTAAGTATTTTACATTTTCTGGTACTATCATGAGTAAAATATTCTAAAGAATTATACCATCTAATTAGCTTTAACTTGTTTATAGAAATAGTATGGATGTTTTGCATATTTACCAGGTATCTGCTCAGTTAATAAGTTCTTTAAAAGTTTAAGCTCTTGAATTTTCTAGGTCAAAAAATTATATTGCCTGTAAATGATGATTCTGTAGTTATATCTTTTCTTTATGTTTTATACATTACTGCATTGTCTGGAACATCCAGAATAATTATATCATAATGGTCATAGTATCATTGCCTTTTTTGTGATTTTAGGAGGAATGCCAATAGTATTTCACATTAAATATGATGCTGGTTTTTGGCTTAAAATAGCTATTCATCATTATTTAAAGAATATATCTTTCTGGGGCCGGCCCGGTGGCGCACTGCTACAATGCGCCGCTTGGGAGCGCAGCGGCGCTCCCACTGAGGGTTCGGATCCCACATACAGACCGGTTCCCGCTCACTGGCTGAGCGAGGTACTGGCGCAGCACCGAGGGTTGCGATCCCTTTGCCGGTCCCGGTCTGGTACGGGCACGACACTGAGGGTTGCGATCCGTTGCTGGACACGAAAAAAGACAAAAAAAAAAAAAAAGAATATATCTTTCTATTCCTAGCTATCTCAGAATAAATCTCATAAATAAATGCAGAATTTTATCAAATGCCCTTTCAGCATCTAGTGAGATTATCATGTTTTCTTACTTGACCAACTAATACTATATATTACAACAACAGATTTTATAATATAAGATAAGTCATATTCGGTCACGATAGG
>NW_007818687.1:0-878 GCF_000696425.1 Galeopterus variegatus | reverse complement strand
TACAGTACTGGGGGATTGACTGTTCAGCTGAATTCAAAGACCAACAAGAGGGGACATTGCAACAGCATACAAGTTCCTGTCCTTGCTTCTCATGTTTACTTCCAGCCACTCTGAACTCATGTCTTATATAGTCAGTTTTATTTGTGATTTCCTGAATGTGTTGTATTCCTTCATCCTCATTTCTCTGTATGCGGTCCTCCCTCCTCCTCCTGTGCTTTCTTTTCCTTCTCCTTCCTCTCCTTCCCTCCCTCCTCCTCTATGTTACTCCAGAACATTATTAGCTGGGTGAGTGCTAGTTCTTCAAATTTCAACTGAATGAAACCCCTCTGGGATATATTCCTTGACTGTCTAGAACAGAGATAAGATGGCCTACAGGACAAATCAGCCCTGCAGCCTGTTTTCTGCACGGCCTGATAGCTGAGAATGATGTTAACATTTTTAAATGGTTGTAAAAAATAAAAAGAAGAATATTGTAAAGTGAAAATCATATGAAAAGCAAATAGCAGTGCTCATAAATAAACTTTCATTGGAACATAGCCACAGTAACTTGTTTATACACCGATGGCTGCTTATGAATTACAGTGGCAAAGATGAGTTGTTGTGTCAGAGTCATAAAGACTAAAATATTTGATCTTTGGCCTTTTACAGAAATATTTTGCTGACCTCTTGTCTAGAGCCACACTTTCCAATACGAATTTCTGTAGTGATAGAAATATTTAAGTTTGTACTTTTTAATATGATAGTCGATAGCCTCATGTAGCTATTTACATTTAAATTTAAATTAAAGAAAATTAAATTATATTTAAAATTTAGTACTTTTGTCACACTAGTCACTTATGGCTGGTGGCTACCACAGGACAAGGCTGGTCTAGAAACCT
>NW_007818686.1:0-878 GCF_000696425.1 Galeopterus variegatus | reverse complement strand
AGGAGCTTGAAACCTTGGGGAGTGGCTTGAAACCCAGAGATGTGTCCTGAAACCTGGACCCAGGAAAACTGAGCACCTCTTATCTCATTTGTGACTCAGTTTCTCACCTTCATAATGGGCAGGTAAAGAGATGCTAAGCAATGCGGTGTTCCTTTCAACATGATGACGCTCAGTCTGTTTTCCTGAAACATTCAATATTCCATGTCCCTTGTTGATGGCTTTTCTCAAGTTTGCCATTTGGGGAGGAGGTGGGGAAGCTTCCTGCTGAAAATATTCTTTCCCTTTTCATAACAGAGCTATGCACTCCCCTCTGTAGGTCTTTAATCTTCCAGCATTTATCCCATCAGTTCTGTCTCCAGTGAGCCTTTATCCCAAGATGTTTGTCTATTAAATTAAGAGTTTTGCAGAAGGGGAGAGCTGTTTAAAGGCTGTAAATCACTGGCAGTCTTTCGGCTGCTCTCTGCTCTGAGCCCTACTGCACCACCGTGCACTCAGCCTGCAGCCGCCTCCCCCCAGGCCTCGACTCTCAGAGACAGACACTCTGAAGCATAGAACCCGCGCAGACCTGCCTGCTCCCAAACAGGCTCCAGTCTCTGGAGCCAGCCTGTCCTAGGGGAGACTTGATGGGAGATGTACATGAGTCCTTGATTCACCCTCAGGAGCCCCAAGGGCAACTCAACTCTTCTACGGGTTCTTCTTTCACCTTCCGTCCTGGTGCTTTTTATGCACCCAAACCCTTGCTTGATACCCCAGTATTTGTACTGTATTTCTTGATTATATTCATGTTCCTGGCTTGAGATTCTAACCACTATGGTGAAAACACACTTCTGGAGCCCTTATTTGTTATGAACTAGGTAATGTATTTTCACCCTCTACCT
>NW_007818685.1:0-878 GCF_000696425.1 Galeopterus variegatus | reverse complement strand
TAAGACAAGCAGCCAAAGCCTTTTGATGATTTTTTTTAGCAGATTCAAATATTGCTGGGTACTGAGAGGGTGAAAGTGATGAAAAATGTGCAAGTTTCTTACACATAGCTTAGGGACTTATGTTAGTCCATTTCTATTGCTTATAACAGAATATCTGAAACTGGATAATTTATAAAAGACTGGAATTTATTTTTCACAGTTTTGGAGGCTGGGAAGCCCAAAGTCCAGGAAACACGTCCAGTGGGGCCCTTCTTCTGTGTAGGAAATCTGTACAGGGTCCTGCGGCAATCAGGGTGTCACATATAGAGAATGGGCTGAGCAAGAGCAATAATCTTCTCACTCATTCTCTTTATAAAGCCATCAGAACTATGCCATGACCATCTATTAAACCATCAACCCATTAGTCCATGAATGGATCAATCCGTTCACTAGAGCACGATCCTCACAACCGAATCACTTTTAAAGACTCCACCTTTCAAATTCCATAATTGGATTTCCCACCCTCTTAACACTATTACAGTGGAGATTAAGTTACCAATACATGAACTTTTGGGGGATACATTTGACTTATCACATGGGAACTCCTCAAAGCATCTTCCACATGTACACTCAGTGGAGAATTTGGTTCATGTCATGTCATAACTGGTATTAGTCTATGCAAATATTCCTAGCTTAGTGCTACAGTGAATGTTGCCATGTATTTATGGATAATATCTATGTGGCCAGCTGTAAACTGCATGTTCCGGGGGTTTAATGTGAAAGACAATCACACGCTTAAAAATCTTCTTTGAAAATGACCCATTCATTCACATAAGCTTACAAACTATTATGCAATCTGCTACATTGTGATATATTTGCATATATGTAAGAAATAAAGT
>NW_007818684.1:0-878 GCF_000696425.1 Galeopterus variegatus | reverse complement strand
TATGGAATTTTCTTTTAAATAATATAGGAAAAAAGTACAAAATAACATTTATACTGTCTTTTTAATTTATATATGCAGTTAACTTTATTGGTGCTATTTATTTTTTAATGTTCATTGAGTTACTGTGTAGTGCCCTTTCATTTCAGCTTTAAGGACCTCATTTAGTATTTATATAGGGCAGTACTACCAGTGACAAATTCTCTCAAATTTTGTTTACCTGGGGATGACTTAATATCTCAGTTGTTTTTGTAAGATAGTTTTGCTGGATATAGAGTTCTTGGTTGATAGTCATTTCTTTCAGCACTTTGACTATATCATCCCACTGCCTTCTGGTCTTTTTGGTTTCTGGTGAGCAGTCAGCTGCAAGACTATCCCTTGTACATGATGTGTAAATTTTCTCTTGCAGCTTTCAGGATCCCTCTTGTCTTCTGATAATTTGACTGTGATGCATTTAGATGTGGATGTCTTTGAATTTATCCCACTTGGAGTTTAGTTTCTTAGATGTGTAGATTATTTTTGTCAAGTTTTGGAAGTTTTTGGCCATTATTTTTTCAAGTATTCCTTCTGCTCCTTTTTCTCTCCCTTCTTCTTCTGGGACTTCTATTATTTACATATTGCTATATTTGATGGTGTCCGACTGGTCTCTAAGGTTCTGTTCATTTTCCTTCTCCCCACCCCTTCTTCTTTTCCTTAGACTGGATAATCTCAACTGACCTATCTTTAAGTTTGCTTTCTTTCCTCTGCCAGTTCAAGTCTGCTGTTGTACCACTGTAGTACATTTTTCATTTGTTTTCATACTTTTCATATTTTTTGTATTTTTCATACTCCTGAATTTCTATGGAATTTTTTTTTTTTAGAGTAATGCATCCATTTTTTTT
>NW_007818683.1:0-878 GCF_000696425.1 Galeopterus variegatus | reverse complement strand
CTCTTTCTGCTGAAAATGTAATACATATTTTTCTTAAATTACTACTTGCATTTTAAAGTTTTACTTGCAGTATTTTAAAAACTTTTATTTTACTATGCATGAAGTTGAAGTGTTTCCCCCCATAGTTAATCCATTTTTTCCTTCAAGGTTGTTGCCTTAGGTGCCCTCCCCACATGAGACAGAGATTATCAGCTGCCTACCAAAATCTTTCTCTTCATCTTTTTTAGCAAAGGAACGTTGCTGCCTGAAATATGCTACCAAGCCTCCTGTGCATCTGGGTGTGGCCAGGTGACCAGTGAGGGTCAACAAGTTAAGTGTTGTTGTGCGACCTGGGGCAAAGGTCCTCAAGAATGAGGAGTTGGCCTTTCTTTCTTCCTTGTTTCTGCTGCCTAGAAGGAAATAGCTGGAGCCCTGGCAGCCTTCTTGGACCACTTCCATCCTGAGGATGAGCGCCAAGCTTGGCAGAGGGAACAGAGAGAAGGAGCCTGGAGTCCTGATGATGTCACAAAGCTGTCACATCAGCCTCCCTCTGAACTTCTTTTATGTGGGAGAATAATTTCCTGTAGTCAGGCCTTGGATAAGAGCCACCCTGACTCCTGAAAGCAATTCCTAACTTATATACCAACTTAAGGTTATATCAATGTTTACTTGAATTTTCTTCTAGCTATTTTCATCTACTGTATTATCTCTATGTTTTCAGATATATGACTGAAAAGATATATAACCAAGATTTAACAGTGTGTATAAAATAATTATGTTTTGGTAGAAGCTTCTTCAAAATGATGATTGTTAGACCCACATGTAAGATAAAATTGTTACATTGAATTTTAAGGAAGGATCTTAAAAATTATAGTTTTATTCTATATACGCATTTTTTT
>NW_007818682.1:0-878 GCF_000696425.1 Galeopterus variegatus | reverse complement strand
CAGCATTGGCAGCGGGGTTGCTGATAGAATTACTGAAGTTCTGAAGCCCCCAAGCCATTTTCTTTGTATAAAGCCATTCTCTTGGTATAACCACTATGAGTATTTGGGCCTTTAAGCTATCCCAAGTCTACCTTCTGTGACTCTGGTCCAGACCCCCAAATCCTACCCTAGTGTCTGGCCAGTCTTGCCATGCCCTTCCCTCTACCCCATACCCTCCTCATCCCCAAGGGGCCAGAAAGGACAGTTGTATAATAAACCAGGCAAGGCTGAGCTCACTGGCTGGGAGAGAAGGTCAAGAACTCTGCTGTGGAAGGGGAAGAACCAGGAAACAGGAAGAGGACCAGAAAATAGCAGGGCTCGATGACCTTATGGGGGCACATTGTCTGGTAAGTTGAATCAACTACATCATATTGTCATTAGAAAATATATTTTTTTACCCACTGAATGCTGTGTTCAAAACCTCTCTCATAAGGCTTACAACCTTTCCTATTACAGGGCTGTCATTTTTCAGCAGGAAAATTTAAATTCAGTATTTCAAAAGTAATTGCTTGGAAATAATTTCTTACCTGGTGTTAAATCTCTAGAGAAAAATGTAGAAGGTTTTTCTGCCCAACAGATGCTGTTCACAAGAGAGAGCGCAGTCAGGAATTAACAGTATGGTTCAGTTGGCTTCGCAGGACCGCCCTGCTAGTGTGAGTTCAGGCAGTGTCTGGTTCGTAAGGAGAGAGTGATAACACTCTGGGCACTCCTCTGACACTCTCCTGGGAGTCAGAGGAGACAAACCTCAAAGGCTACATTTACAGACTCTTGAGAGCCAGCCCCTCCTAGAAGCCAGCCGAGCTTGTTTTAATCATCTGAACCCTCTCTAGCGCACCGGC
>NW_007818681.1:0-878 GCF_000696425.1 Galeopterus variegatus | reverse complement strand
GGCCTCCTCCTCTATAAAATGGGACCAATAATAGTATCTCTCTCAATTTGTGGGAGTTAAGTGAGATAACACATGTAGAATGCTTAGCATGGGGTCTGGCAAAAATATCTAAAAAAAATATTAGGAAAAACAACCAAACAATTATTGGCCTTATCCAAGTGTGCTTAGAAACAGGGAGTATAAGGAAAGTGAAAGCGAATGGTCAGGTTCTCTCAGCTGTTTGGAATCTTGCTGAGCATGACCTAGCCTGTTAGATGTAAATATAGCTGCACATGTGCACCCAGGTCTTACCTGGCTATTGGCTGATAGAATTGCACACATGCACCCAGGTGTTGTTTGGTTATCTGACTCACACCTGGATGTCCCTGGGTTATCTGACTTAAGTATAAAGGATGAACAGCTCGGATCCACAGGGTCTCTGGGATGCCCCTGTGGGAGGCCATCAGGGGGTTTCCACTGGAGGTTGCTGCAAGTTGCTGCTGAGAAGGCTGGGGGCTGAACTTGCATCAGAATTAAAGCCTATCAACTTTACCAATGGCTCCCAGGATCTTTTCCAATTACCTAGCTTGTGACCTGCATATGAGGGGGCTGTGACCCAGGTTGAATTGGAAGGGTCTATGACCCAGTCTGCACAGGATGGGTTTGGAAGGTCTGTGACCCAGCCTGAGAAGGGAGGTAGTTAGAGCCACACAGAAAAGCTCTAGCTTAACATTCTGTTTACTTGCCTCTGGTGCCTGCCTTTGCCCCCAGTACTGAAAAAGAAGCAAAACCTGGTATTTACTTAGAGGTAGACTACAGCAATACTCTTCAGACTTTCCTGTGTATACCAATCACTGGGGCTCTTATTAAAATGCTGACTCTGGCTCAGTTGCTCTGGA
>NW_007818680.1:0-878 GCF_000696425.1 Galeopterus variegatus | reverse complement strand
TTGGCCACTCAGAAGGAAAGTCCTGAATTCAATATCTGGTCTGTTGATTTCTTTGTATATCTAGCCCTGCCAAAAATAATGGGTGAGGTTCCTTAACCTGATTCAGCCTGTTTGATAGAAACAAAAACAATTTCACATTGACACTGAATTAAATTACTATCCCAAGATAAAATAACTAAATAATATACCAAGGTCTACCCTTTTAAATTTTCATCTGATGGTAGTTTTCCTTCAGAACAGACAAAAAAAATTACACTATTAATAGCAATAGTGTGAGTGTATTTTTCTATTTTCATAGCACTACTCATTTTCCATTTTCTAAGTGCTTAATAAATATAGTGGGTCTTTACTGCTTTCTAGGGGGGAAATAACACTTGCACCCCTATGGAGCTCTTCATTTGCTTTATGGGCTAAAAAATCTCTAGTGTATCACAAATTAACACAATGTTCCTGAGGACCGTGTTTTATTCTTGAATTTCCAATTTCTCTAATAAATGTGAAAAACACATGTAGCCAGATAAGTCCCCGGAGATCAACCACTGCAGATGCTGAAGAAAGCAAGTTATTCCCGCTAAGATCAGCATTAACTTCAACACTGGAGACTGTTTGTTTCCCAAATTCTCCTCCAATTGCCTGACGTAAGGCAGTGAAATTGGTTTCTAGTTATTACCCAAAGAGTACAACAGAACTAGTTTTTTGTTTGTTTAAGTAAAGTAGATTTTTGAAAAATTAAGAAAAACCCCCAAACTTTTGAATCATCAAATAATGACCTTTATCTAGTCACAGCTCCTATCTTACCTATAGGCAATGGACCCTCACTACCATCCCTGAGAGAGATTTGTTATTCTTTCCCTTAATATTTTTATCATGAAAAATGT
>NW_007818679.1:0-878 GCF_000696425.1 Galeopterus variegatus | reverse complement strand
AAACATCTCAATCATAGGTATTCCCAAAGGGGAAGAGAAAGGAAAAGGCATTGAAAATCTATTCAGGGAAATAATAACCAAAAACTTCCCAGGTATAGGGAGAGATGCAGACCTTCAAATCCAAGAAGCTCAAATATCCACTAACAAATTCAACCCCAAAAGATCCTCACCAAGACACATTGTAGTCAAACCAGCAAAACTCAAAGACAAAGAGAGAATACTAAAAGCAGCAAGAGAAAAGCAGCAAGTCAACTATAAGGGAGCCCCCATCAGACTAACAGCAGACTTCTCAACTGAAACCTCACAGGCCAGAAGAAAATGGATGACATATTCAAAATACTAAAAGATAAAAATTGCCAACCAAGAATTCTATATCCAGCAAAATTATCCTTCAGAAATGAGGGAGAAATAGTGTATTCCCCAGACAAACAAAAACTATCAGAGTTCACTACCACATGACTAGCCATGCAAGAAATACAAAAAAGAGTCCTGCATCTGGAATCTGAAAAATGATAATCACTATCACATATCTACAAGAGAGAGTATAACTCACCTTTAAAACCCAAATGTGAACAACAAGAAGAAAAGTACATGTCACCTCTAAAGTCCAACTAACATCAAAGATGAAAAATAAAAGGGGAAGAAAAGTACAAGTGATATGTAAAGCATTTAAACAAAAAACAGTAAAATGACAGAAGTAAAGCAATACCTGTCAAGAACAACCCAAAATGTAAATAGATTAAACTTCCCATTCAAAAGACATGCTGACTGATTGGATTAAAAAGCTAGACTAAGTTTATGCTGTCTTCAAGAGATCCACCTCATCTATAAAGACACACACAGACTAAAAGTAAACAGATGGAAGAAGATATGCCACA
>NW_007818678.1:0-878 GCF_000696425.1 Galeopterus variegatus | reverse complement strand
TTATTTACAATTTTAATTTATAATTCTTTGCTTTTGGTATAAAGAGGTACAATTGATTTTCTCATATTGACCTCGTTTCTAGATACTCTGTTAAATTCACCTGGTAATTCAATTAGTCGAACATTATTGAACTGGTGAAGGCCTCCAGTGCAGTGCTGAGTAGAAGGGGTGATAGCAAACATCTTTGTCTCATGTTTTTTTTTAATCTCAGCAGAAGACTTTTAACGCATACAATTGATATGATATTAACTCTAAGGTTTTTGTAGATATTCTTTGTCAGGTTAAGGAAATTCTCTGTTACTTCTAGTTTGCAAAGATAGGTACAGAATGGAATATAGATTGCAGGTGGGAGAGAGAATGGAAACAAAAAGACCAATTATGTCTAGGACAGGAGCCACATGAGTACAGAAAAGAAAATGCCTGAGAGAGATGACCTGGGTTCTCTGTTTTCACAATGATTCTCACTTGATCGCTGTTGACCTCATGAAAGTTATGAAAGAGGAAAGAACACTAAGAGTTGCCAAGACTCTCTTTCTCTGGTTACCCCAAATAGTGCTCTTTAAGATATTATAGATATTTTGTGATAAAGGTGGGGTCAAATCCATTTGGAAAAGTCTCAATACTATGTCACACTCTTGGAGAGTCACAATGCACATCAGCACAGTAAAGGCTCTGATAATCCTGCAGCAAAAGTAGTTATTTAATTTAATATAACATAGCACCCATTAATCTATCTTCAATGCCCACAATGCCAAAAAATGAGGTCCAGAAGGAATTCATAGAGTCCCTCTTCACCCATTATGATGTTTAATGATTTCCACTTATAACAAACTCTGCTATAAGTCAGTGTATTGATGTTCCTGAGGCTATAAACATAC
>NW_007818677.1:0-878 GCF_000696425.1 Galeopterus variegatus | reverse complement strand
CAAGCTATTACAGATAATTTTGAAAATACAGAGACCGATGAGGAATAATATAAAAATCACCCATATCTCTATTAACATTATATATTTCCTTTCTGAGGTTTTTGTTTGTTTGTTTGTTTGTTTGTTTGTTTATAAATGAGTATTTCTTTTTGAAGGATTAGGTTCATGATATATATGGTTTTACATCCTGGGTTTTTTTTGTTTTTCCTACTTTTACATATTTCATGATTTTCTTCCTATAATGTTAGTCTTTCAAAATATGATATTTTAAATGATGCGATATTCCATTATATGGAAACAATATTTTGCTTGATTTTTACTTTGAAAAACCATAGAAATGAATTAAAATCAGAAAGAATGAGGGACAGGCTACATGCATGTGTACACTGCCAAGCACGAGGGTCTCTTCTTGAAAAACAAAGTGAAAGCAATTCAAAGAAAAAATTACACCACACACACACACACACACACACACACGCACGCACGCACGCACCAATTGAACCTAACAGGCATTTGACAAAAATTTAGTATCCTTTCCTAAAAAACTCCGAATAGATCGTGGAAACTATTTAGAAATAAAGACCATTCACCAGAACCAAAAGAGGATACTTTTCTAAATGTTGTATCTCTAGAGCCATATTTATTTAAATAAGGAACTAAACAAGGATAATACTATCACCATTATTATTACTGAATATTATCTTAGAAGTTTTAGCAAATGAAATAAGACCAAAAAACTATAAAACTGTTTTGAACCTTGAAAAATAAGAAATATATCTATTTTTGTTGATAATATAACTATACAGTTAGAAAACCTAAGAGACTCATAAAAGTGACTAGTCATAGTGGGTGTCTGGTGAAATTGCTAGATACAAAAT
>NW_007818676.1:0-878 GCF_000696425.1 Galeopterus variegatus | reverse complement strand
ACTACTATACCTAAAGAAAGAGATAGACCCAGGACAATAACAGTGAGGAACCTCAACACCCCTCTCTCAACACTGAACAGATCACCTAGGCAAAAAATCAACAGAGAAACACAGGATTTAAATTATACATTAGACCAATTGGACTTAGCAAATACCTACAGAATATTTTACCTGACAACTACAGAATATATGTTCTCCTCTTAAGAACACAGAACATTCTCCAAGACAGACCACATGTTAGGTTGTAAATCAAATCTTGGCAAATTTTTAAAAATTGAAATCATTCCAAGTATCTTTTTAGACCACAACAGATTAAAACTAGAAGCCATTAACAAGCAAAACTCTGGAAACTGTACAATTACATAGAAATTATACAACATGCTCCTTAACCGGTGGATCAAAGAAGAAATTAAACAGGAAATCTGAAAATTTCTTTAAACTAATGACAATAAAGACACATCATACCAAAACCTGTGAAACACTGCAAAAACAGTACTTAGAGAGAAGTTTATTGCAATAAATTCTTATAAGAAAAGAATAGAAGACATCAAATAAACAACCTAATGTTACACCTCAAAGAACTAGAAAAACAAGAACAATCCAGTCCCGAAATTAGTAGATAAAAAGAAATAATATCAGAGCAGAACTAAATGAAAGAGACCAAAAAAAGATACAAATGATCAATGAAAAACAAGTTGGCTTTTTGAGAAGATAAAACAGACAAACTGTTAGCTAGGGTAACAAAAATTTAAAAAATAGAAGAAAAAGAAAGAGGACCCAAATAACAAAAATCAGAAATTAAAAAGGAGGTATTACAGCCAATGCCCAGAAAGGCAGAAAATCATTAGAGACTATTATGAATGACTGTTCACCAACAA
>NW_007818675.1:0-878 GCF_000696425.1 Galeopterus variegatus | reverse complement strand
ATCAGCAGCCATCATGTGATCATGAGGCAACAAGTTGGCAGATGAAAGCCACAGCGCAAAGGATGGTAACCCAGAAAAAGAACAGGTGCCCCAGAAAGCAGCTGCACCAGCCCTGAGCAGACCATGTCTGGATATCCTATGAGATGAAAAAAATAAGCCCCTAATTGTTTCACACAGCACTTCAATTTTCTGATACTTGCAGCCAAATACATTCCTAACTGATGCAAGAAGGTAAATGAAATTGAGCAATAACAAAACCTCAAGGGTCAAACAGCTTCATTCTTTATAGTCAAAGTGATACAAATCTGGGAGTTTTCTGTTTTAAGAAATAAAACGTTTTCAAAATATTTTTCAAAAATATATAACACATTAGCCTTTTCTTATCAAATTTCATGAACTGAAATACATTGAGATCTTAACAACTGAGGAAAACATATGCAAAGGGCTGGAAGTCCATTTTCTAAATGACCTCAGACCTCGGTGAATTTTCGATATTCTTTTGGTGTTTTTTATCTTCTCTGACTTTCCATTATTGTTCTCACCCTACCCATTACAGTGCCTCTTTCCCCTTCTAATTTTCTGCTACATGTTTAAAATCCCAGGTAGCAAATTTGCTAGAAGGGATTATACATAAGTGCTAGACGCTGGGTGAGAGTCTAAGGGGGTGCTTTCCTTCTAAATCAAGGCAGAGTAAGATAGAGCCAGGGGCATGCTTTTCTCACCAGCTCTGAACTAGGTATGTTTTAGCTGCTCAGAAGCCTTTTTGCTTTTTTCTTGATTCTTAATTTTGTCCTGGGTAGGTTAAATTGCAAGGGTCCTGAAATCCAGAAATTGGAGGTACAAAGCAGCAGCCCAAGATAAGTCACAGGAGAGCATAT
>NW_007818674.1:0-878 GCF_000696425.1 Galeopterus variegatus | reverse complement strand
TTTTAGAGTTTTACATTTTACATGTAGGTCTGTGATTCATTTTGAGTAAAGTTTTGTGAAAAGGATGAGGTCTGTGTCTGAATTCATTTTTGCATGTAGATGTCCAATTGTTCCAGCCCCATTTATTTAAAATACTACCCTTTCTCCACTGAATGATCTGTGCTCCTTTGTCAGAGATCAGTTAACTATATTTGTATTGGCCTATTTCTGGACTCTCTGTTCTGTTCCATTGATCTATTTGCTTATTTTTTGGCCAAGATATGTTGTCTTTTTGCTGTAGCTTTATAGAAAATCTCGAAACTGGATAGTGTCTGCTGTGGTTTGAATGTGTCTCCCAAAGTTCCTGCGTTGGAAACTTAATCCCCAGTGCTACACTGTTGACAGGTAGGACCTTTTAGAAGTGATTATGTGTGAGTGCTCTGCCCTCATGAATGGATTGATGCTGCTATTTGGGGAATGGGTTAGTTATCACAGGTGTGGATTCCTGAGAAAAAGGATGAGTTTGGACCCCTTCCCCCACCTCTCTGTCTCTCTGTCTCTCTCTGTCTCCGTCTGTCTCTCTCACTCTCTCGCTCTCTCTCTCTCCTTCTCTCTCTCTCTCTCTCCCCCCATCTCTATCTCTATCTCTATCTCCATCTGTGTATCTCACACATGCTTTCCTGCCATTCCATCCTTCTGCCATAGGATGATGTAGCAAGAAGGCCCTCACAAACTGTGGCCCCTTGATCTTGGACTTCCAGTCTCCACGGCTATGAGCAAAATAAACGTCTATCATTTATAAATTACCCAGTCTCAGATATTTTGACTGGGCAGCACAAAATGGGTGAAGATAGTGTCAGTACTGCATTGTTGCTCTTCCCCTCCAATGTTATGTTACC
>NW_007818673.1:0-878 GCF_000696425.1 Galeopterus variegatus | reverse complement strand
GGGCAATATTTTCCAAGAAATTTTTGTGAATTCGAACTGAATCAGGAGACTTCAGAGGGTTGAACAATAAGCTACAAGTAAGGAAGTCAGGAAGAAGCAAACCACATTTTATCCTAAAATCTCAGACATTGGGGGCACTAGATATCAATGAAAGCAAGGGTGAGTCAGAGTTAAAACAAGAAGATTGGATAGCAGTCTACACAAAATGTTTGATCCTCATTTCTTATCTCCACCCATATGCCATATGACTGCCCCTGTACCCCACAGCAGAAGACCTTAGGTTTATTTGGAGTTTGAACCAGACAACTGTACATTTGGTAAAACCATGCATATCTTTGAGCAGAAAACTGAGAACCCTAGATTTCTTATCCGTCTCAGCTAAGAAAATATTGGCTGTCAGGTTTACTGCCTCAAGCAGAAGACTGTAGGAATTGCGACTGAGAAAACTCTGTCTCAAGAGAAAAAGACGTAGAAAATACTGAACACTGGGGGTTCAACAATTAAATAGATGAGTCCTTTAAAGACCACCTTAAATACAAGACAACAGAGTTGAAAATCCAACAATGTACAGAACTTCCAATCAACTTTTAATGTAAATATTTTAATGGTGTACATAAAAGTACATGTATTATAACTGTACATACTGATGAATTTTTCCAAGGTGAACATAACTATATAACCACCACCCAGGTCAAAAAACAAACATTAACAGAAATCCAGGGCCTCTTTCATGAATTTAGGATTTTATTTTTAAAATAGATTATAAAGTATGCATAACACATTGTGGCTTCTTTGGTTCAACAAGATGTTTGAAAAATTCAACTATTTTTTTGTGTAACAAAACTTAAATTGTGCCTTCTCATTGCTGAATAGTATTC
>NW_007818672.1:0-878 GCF_000696425.1 Galeopterus variegatus | reverse complement strand
TTTTTGACTAAAAGGAGAGATATTTTTGTATTTTAACATTCACTTTCTCCTTCTTTCCCTAGTCTCTTGTCTGTGAGAAGCAAGTATAGAATTATTTGAACTAAATATCGTACAGCAGCTGTGTTAATGAAAGCATTTGTTTTCATTTATTTTATGTGCACGTACCTAAAGAGTTATGCAATAACTGTGCATTTATAAATCTGATGAATGGATGTTATAAATATGCACAGTAATAGAATTCAGCTAGAACCCAAAATTTCCAGTTTAAAGGGATTATACAAACTATACAAATAGACAGGAAATTCCAGCTCTGTGAGATTTCTTGGGACAATGGTATATCATCACTTATTTTTAGTTTGACATTTTTGTCTATATAGTACCTAATACCTGAACTTCTTTGCTATTTATAGTAGTCCAATATTGTGCATATTGATGCTTATAGACTTAGAATGTGGCCTGTTGAGCTACATGAGTTAGAGTTGGAAAATATTAATTTAAAGATGATATGCTATGGTTGCATTTATTTAGCTTATGCAAATGTGTTAGTAAAATATAAACAATATTTCATAAAACTTACTTGGAAATACTGAAAATACACAAATAGTAGAACCAATGCTATTCATCGTGAATGGAATCTATCCCAGAGATTCATAAAATAACTTTTGTTGTGATATTTTAAAATATTTAAAACTTTAAGTGGGGACTTCCAAGTGAAGAGTGCTTATATCATCTCCAGCACTCTAACAAGACAAAAATGACAAACTAAAAAGCAATAGCTTTTCTTGGATCCTTCAGAAAACTGAGGTTGCAGGGAAAGCTGCCTCCCCCAAATCTAAGAAAGCATGTGAATCCAGCAAGTCACAACTGACCTCTACACA
>NW_007818671.1:0-878 GCF_000696425.1 Galeopterus variegatus | reverse complement strand
TAAACACATATCAAAAAAGAAAGCAGAACCACAAGTCAACACCCTAACTTCAAGCCTTAAGGAACTAGAAGAACAAACTAAACTAACAGAAGGAAGTAAATATTAGAGAAAAGATAAACAAAATAGAGAACAGAGAAAATCAACAAAACCACAAGTTTTACTTTGAAAATATAACAAAATTAAAAAATCTTTAGCTAAATTGACTAAGAAGAGAGAAGATTCAAATAACTAAAACCAGAAATGAAAGAGGACATTACAACCAAAACTATAGAAATACTAAGAATTATAAGATAGTACTATGAACAAATGTATGTCAACAAATTGGATAACCTAAATGAAATGCACAAATTCCTAGAAAGACACAGGCTACCAAGACTGAATAATAAAGAAATAGAAAATCTAAACATATATATAACTAGTAAGGATAATGAATCGCTAACCAATAAACCTCTCAACAAAGAAAACTCAGGACCCAATGGCTTCACTAGTAAATCCTATCAAGTTTTTTTTTTTTTCTTTTTTCTTTTGTGTCCGGCAACAGATCGCAACCCTCAGTGTCGCGCCCATACCGGACCGGGACTGACAACGGGATCGCAACCCTCGGTGCTGCGCCCGCACCTCGCTCAGCCAGTGAGCGGGAACCGGTCTGTATGTGGGATCCGAACCCTCGGCGGGAGCGCCGCCACACTCCCGAGCGGTGCACTGTAGCAGTGCGCCACTGGGCCGGCCCCAAGTTTTTGAAGAAGAATTAACAATATTCCTCCTCAGACTTTCAAAAATTTGAAGATGAAGTAACACTTCTATACTCATTTTATGGGACAACATTACTCTGATAACAAAATCAGGCAAAGATACTACAAGAAAAGAATACTACAGAC
>NW_007818670.1:0-878 GCF_000696425.1 Galeopterus variegatus | reverse complement strand
ATAAGAATAAGACAAAACCATGTAATATAATTCCCAAAATATCCAATTTCAATTAAAAAAATCATTCATCATACGAAGAACAGGGAAGATCTCAAAAAAATGAAAAAGAAAATCAATAGATACCAACACTGAAATGACAGAGATGTTGGAATTATCTGATGAAGATCTTAGATGAACCATCACAAAAATGTGTCATTGAGTAATTTAACACAATTGAAACAAACAAAAAGTAGAGCTTTATCAAATAATAAGACTGAGCAAAGAAATAGAAGATATAACGTAAAACCAAATGGAAATTTTAGAACTAAACAGTGCAACTGCAATAAAATACACACACACACACACACACACTCACACAAACACACACACAGTAGATGGGCTTAAGAAAAATAGAGGAGACGAAGTAAAGAATTAGTCAGTTTAAATAAAAACCAGGAGAAATTACTCATTCTGTGAAACAGAGTGGAAAAGAACAGATTGAATGAATATGTCTCTGGAACTGGTGGGAATATAAGAAAAAGTCTCACATTTATGTCACTGAACTTCCAGAATGAGAAGAGAAAGAGATCAAGCTGAAAAAGCACTCAAAGAAATAATGGCTAAAACTTTCCCAAATTTGTCAGTAGACATAAACCTACAAGTTCAAAACCCTGAGTGAACCCCAAAGAAATTTATTTATCATAGTCTTAGAGTAAAAAATATAAAGAAAAACTCTAAAAGTGTTAAGAGAGAATTAACACCTTGCCTGTAGGCGTAAAGCAATTTCAATTACAGTGGATTTGTCCTTAGAAACCATGGAGACCAAAAGGAAGTGTCACAAAAATTTTTAAGTGCTTTTAAAATCTTGAAAACCAGAATCATACTTTCAGCAATAATAT
>NW_007818669.1:0-878 GCF_000696425.1 Galeopterus variegatus | reverse complement strand
CCCATGCCTCAGTTGTGGCTCTGGCAAGCCCCTGATGAATTTTCGTGGGGAAAGTGTCAGGCAGGTAAGTAGATAAATCTAGCACTTTCTGTCATTTCAGAGATGACATTTTGGAGTATTCTTTAGGTATTCCCAGATTTACCATCATCATAATGAAAGAACATGACTTAATCTCCATAAATGTGTTCACCTTCTGGAGGTGCCCCCCTCCGCATTCAAGAAAGATCCACTTGTCTTTTTGGTAGTGGATGAACCAACTGCCTTTTAAACAATTAACTCTTGACTTCTTGGTAAGTAGCAAATTCAAAGCTACAATGGGGTTAGGCTTAAATAACCTGTTAGAAAGGACTGCTGAGGTACAGGATCCGGACAAAATCGCTGTCAGCTGAGGGTGGGAATGAACGTGAGGAGAGGATGTCCCCACTATAGCGGTTGACCTGGTGACAGGTTTGGCAGGCTTAAATCAGTTATGGAGACCACTCATAGGTTTTTGGGTTTTTTTTGTCCTTTCTGAGACCGGCCGCACCGCGCTCAGCCAGTGAGTGCTGTGAGCACACCGGCCATCCCCATATAGGATCCGAACCAGCAGCGGGAGTGCTGCTGCGCTCCCAGCGCCGCACTCTCCCGAGTGCGCCACAGGCTCGGCCCACTCATAGGTTTTTTAAACACTGAATCTACCCCATGGGGTGTATGTTTTGAGAATGACTATGGCTTCAATTTTTGCAAACACCGTTAAGTGTCTTATAGCCATTTTGAGGACCACGCACATGAAACCTATTCAGTTCCCTTCATTCAGGCCCAGCATCTTAATCTGCTGTTTCACGTTTAACATTTGAAATGTTAAATGTTCTAAGCCTGTTAAAGCAATAAAATAGACT
>NW_007818668.1:0-878 GCF_000696425.1 Galeopterus variegatus | reverse complement strand
AACCCGGGGTCTTGGTGTTATCAGCACCGCACTCTCCCGAGTGAGCCACGGGCCGGCCCAGGAATCAGGGATCTTTTGAGGTCTTTTCTAATCCTCAATAAAATAATCTTTTACTAGGGCTGGCCTGTGGCTCACTCAGGAGAGTGCGGTGCTGATAACACCAAGGCCACGGGTTCGGATCCCATATAGGGATGGCCAGTTAGCTCACTTTGGAGAGTGTGGTGCTGACAACACCAAGTCAAGGGTTGAGATCCCTTTACTGGCCATCTTTTAAAAAAAATAAGAAATTTAGAAAAAAAAAATCTTTTACTCCTATTGTCTTTATTAGTGAGTGAGTTTTGATTGGGGTATTATTCCTAAAGTTCAGTCTGGATAGCCTCTTCAACATCCTGGTTAACATCAACGTGCCCCTGTGTTATCTCCTGTACTGTACTCTCGGGGAAATAGTGCTCTCCTGCAACAGCCGTTTCATGGCTGCAGCGTGAATAAACTTTGTTTTGCTTTGTTTTGTTTTTGGCAGCTTTTTAAAATTTTTGTTTTTGTTTTGCTTTGTTTCGTTTTTGGAACACAAATGAACTTTGAACCTCTTGCGTTTCTTTGCTTCCAGGTTCCCCTTGGTGATGTGTACTTAAGAATATAGAGGGAGGAGGTTGCCAGATAATTATTCTTTTGTTTCTTTTATTGAATACAGCTGTGTGATCACTGTTAATGATAAATTTGTTTGTTTGTTTGTTTATTATAAAAGATGACCGGTAAGGGGATCTTAACCCTTGACTTGGTGTTGTCAGCACCACGCTCTGCCAAGTGAGCAACTGGTCATCCCTATATAGGGATCCGAACCCTTGGCCTTGGTGTTATCAGCACCACACTCTCCTGAG
>NW_007818667.1:0-878 GCF_000696425.1 Galeopterus variegatus | reverse complement strand
AACATAAGTACTTTCCTTAATGTCAGTATGCTGTTCTTGAAAATCACAAATTTAGCCGATGTATATATAGGAGTCAACTTTACATTACTTAAATGGGAAAATCGGAATCCTAGTATGCTTCAAAAACTTCATGGAGAGATCCCTAATTTCTTTTAATTATATCTTTCCAGGAACTTTTGAAAGTCCCCTTGTACAGCTCACTACTAACTTATAAGAAACAGGCCCTTTTTATGTTTTTATAGTAAACAGCTTCTTCATGATATTAAAAAACACAAAAAAACAGAAAATCTTACACCATAGTTTACTGATGTGCAAACAGTTGCTTTGTTTTGGTTCACGTGGCCTGCATTAGTGCCAGGAACCTCAATGAAGTCCTCTTCGTTGACATTCATTGTAATTTTCAAAACTTCTCCCTGTGGTTGTGAAGGTATACTGATTGTATTTGACATGCAACTTAAGGCTTTCTACCCCACATAATTTTGATCAAAATATATTGAGTTCTGGGGGCTTACGTGTATCATTTAGCATTTGCCGTGTAAGGAACAAATCAAAACCCAAATGGCTTTAAAAACCCAGCCATTTTATTATCTTATAGTTCTAGGAATCCACATTTTTGGTGTCTTTAGCTGGGCAGTTCAGCTTTAGTCACCTGGTGACTTGACTGAGGCTGGTTGATTCAAGATGATTTCATTCACATGTCCTGTGGTTTGTGCTGACTCTAGGCTGGGCCCTATGTCTCCAAAAGTGTAGACTCAGGCTTCTTCACACTGTGATTGTGTTTAAGAAGGCAAACACCAGTGACCAGTACTTATCAAACTTGTGTTTGCATGACCTTTGCCAATGTGCCACTGGCAAAAGCAAGTCACAGAGCAAAGCCC
>NW_007818666.1:0-878 GCF_000696425.1 Galeopterus variegatus | reverse complement strand
AAACAAAATGTTAACAATGAAGAGAGAGAGAAAAAAGGTTTATCCACTATTCCAAGAAACCAACAAACACAGAACTCAATCAGTAAATCAGAAAGAAAGGCAAAATAGATATTTAAAACATCCAAACAAAAATCAGTATAATGCCAGGAGTAAATCAATATCATTTAATAATAACTCTTAATGTAAAAGGTTTGAATTCCCCACTCAAAAGCCACAGACTGACTGATTGGATTAAAAAAATGGACCCAACTATATGCTGCCTTCAAGAAACCCACCTCACTTATAAAGACACACATAGACTAAGAGTGAAAGGATGGAAAAAGATATACCATACCAAAAGAAATGAAAAAAGAGCTGGAGTAGCTATTCTTATATCAGATAAAATAGACTTTAAACCAGAAACCACCAAAAAGATAAAGAAGGCCACTATATAATGACAAAAGGACCTATCCAACAAGAAGACAAAACAATTGTAAATATTTATGCACCCAAATTAGGAGCAGCCGGATTTATAAAGCAAGCACTATTAGACCTAAAGAAAGAGATAGACACTGATACCATAATAGTCAGAGATTTGAACACCCCACTCTCCACACTGGACAGATTATCTATGCAAAAAATCAACAGAGAAACAGAAGACCTTAATAACATTTTAGACCAACTGGACTTGGCAAATATATACAGAACATTTCATTCAACAACATCAGAATATTCATTCTTCTCTTCAGCACATGGAACATTCTTCAGGATAGACCACATGTTAGGTCACAAGTCAAGTCTCAATAAATTCAAAAAATTGGAATTATTCCATGTATTTCTTCTGACCACAATGGATTAAAACTAGAAATTGATAACAAATGAAACTGGATACTATACAA
>NW_007818665.1:0-878 GCF_000696425.1 Galeopterus variegatus | reverse complement strand
CACAAGGATCAAGGGGAAAACATGGGCATGAGCCTTTAAAGTTTCCATCCAAAGCAAGGATGGATGGTTGAAATAATTGCTGCAGGCTTTGGGGCATAGGGGCTGTCCCTAGTTGTCTGGTATCTGGCCCTGGGGCAATTGGGGCTGTGGAGAGTGGCCAGGGGTTTGAGAGTTCCAAAGAGGAGATGGTTGGGGGTGTGGCTCTGCACTGGTTCGCATTTGAAAGGCTTGCTCCCCGGTGAGTTTTTTGCTATCTCTAGGAATTGGCTAGTCCTGGGAGGGGCCCTCCCTCCAAGGTCAGCAAGGCCCCAGGTGTCAAAGCATCAGAATAAAGAAAATAAAGCCTCAGTTTTTATACCTAATTGGGCAGATGAGTAATCTGAGGTTCAGGAGGCAGGTCTGGTTTGGCCTCAGGGGAGTGGGAGTGATGCCAAGGCAGGGAGGAGGAAGGCAGGGGCCATCACAGGGCCCCACTCATAGGCTTGCTGGGAAGGTTGACCAAGCTACTGTGTGGCATATGCTCAAAACAGAGCCTGGGAGAACAAGTGCTCAGAGACCAAATGTTTCCTTCACGCTGACAGTCCGTCTTTCACCTCCTCTCTTCATGGAGGCTGATAACTCACCCCATAGCCCCTCTTTCCTGCCCTCAGGACCCGAGGTTGCTCAGTCTGAAGTAGATACCATTCTGGGCAATGTACAAGGCTGGCAGGTGGGCATGAAGGGCACAGACCACATTGTGAATGTGTTCTTGGGAATCCCATTCACCCAGGCACCTCTGGGGCCTGCCCAGTTCTCAGCCCCGTGCCTGGCACAGCCCTGGGAGGGTGTGCGGGATGCCAGTACTGTTCCCCCATTGTGAGTAGCCCCTGTGGAGGTGG
>NW_007818664.1:0-878 GCF_000696425.1 Galeopterus variegatus | reverse complement strand
TGTGGGGCCTGCAGTGGAGGGGTGTGGTGTGTCAAGAAAGTGTGCGTGTGTGTGTGTGTGTCTGTGTGTGTAATGTTGCAGTGCAAAACAAGACAGCACAGGTGACACCTTTGTCTCCTCATTATGCAGTTTCTTCTCCTGGGCCCCTCTTCCTGTATAAAATAAAAGCCCCTCTTTGCAACTCACAAGGGGAGGGACTGGCAAGCTTTTTCTGAAAAGAACCAGCTAGTAAATATTTTAGGTTCTGTAGGCCAGATGGTCTCTGTTACAACTACTCAACTCTTCTATTGTAGCTTGAAAGTAGCTATAGACAATATGTAAACAAAGAGGTGTGGCTGTGTGCCAATAAAACTTTATTTACACATAGATGGCAGGCTGGATTTGACCCAAGGGACGTAGTGTGCGGAGCCTCTGGAGCTAGGATTTTCCCTGTGTCCCTGATAAACACCTTCACATGAACTTGCCCATCCCCTTTCTTATTTCACTCTGCCAGTTCTCACATTCCAAAGACCTGGACTTCTCATGGCTCTGTTGTTGAAGTGAGCAGGACTGAAGCCATGTTGGGACCTAAAACCGCATAGGCTGTAGGCAAATTTTACAAAGACACAGTTTTTCCCTTGGTGCTCATTTCTCTGAGTTCCCCATGGCTATTTGATATTTTGAACCTTGGCTATGGGGCAAGATGACATTAGTTACATGAATGTAAAGCTGTTTTCCAGCCAGCCTGAAGCTGCAGACTTGAGCTTACTACACAGAGCCTGAGATAACAGCAAGGATGGGAGCAGAAACCAGACAGAGCCTCGGCGAGACCTTGCACCTGAGACCTTGCATGAAGTCCTGGTTGCTCATGAGCCCCTCCCTCCTGCTTTTTATTTCCC
>NW_007818663.1:0-878 GCF_000696425.1 Galeopterus variegatus | reverse complement strand
GAAAACAAGGACCTAGTCTGACTTTTACCTAATTGTATCCTCAACACATAGCATAGTTTCTTGCATATAGTAGGTGCTCAATAAATTAAAGTTCCTTTTTACCTCCTTCCTTTCTCCATTCATATTCATTCGAGTAGGTCTGTTTCATTCATCCATCCATCCACCCATTATTGAGTGCCTCCCATAATCCTGGCATTTTATATATCATATCTGTGCCAGCTAATGTTCAATCAGGGAAATCAAACCCCTAAGAGACATAACTCTGTGTGTGTGGTGTTTATTTATTAAAAAATTTGTTACAGAAATTAGATGTATGCACCATGGGAGGGGGTTAAGCATTCCCTGTAAAACTGTTGTCTTCAGATCCCATGCTGAAAATTGAAGTCCACAGGCCAGACAAAGGGGAAGAGAAGATGGATATAAAGCGAGGGAGGATGTGGACAAGCCAGAAGGCACAAGCAGAAGCTGCAGCCCACAAGGAAGGACTAGTTGCTGTTGCCACTGACCTTGATGTCATGGGTGTCCTGCAGAGGCTGGGGCTCTTCATCATAGAGCTAGACATACAACCTGGCTCAGGAATCTGCAATGCTGAAGGAGGACCCAGGGAACCAGGAATGAGGTAAGTCAGCAGATAAGCAACAACGTGTTTAAGCTACAAAATGACTGTTACTTCCTTTTCATGCTCCAAAATCCATGTAAGATTCTCTCCTGTGGTCCACCCTGAGCAGAAACATAAGGGAAGAAAATTCTGGGAAATGTAGTTTAGCCTTGCCAAATTGGCACTTTACAGAAGCACTATAGTATCCTGTTTAATCTCATTACCATTCTAGGAGGAAGGTATTATTATTTCCATTGTACAGATAGAGAAATTGAGGTGG
>NW_007818662.1:0-878 GCF_000696425.1 Galeopterus variegatus | reverse complement strand
TGCGCCCGCACCTTGCTCAGCCAGTGAGCGGGAACCAGTCTGTATGTGGGATCCAAACCCTAGGCGGGAGCGCCGCCGCGCTCCCAAGCGGGGCACTGTAGCAGTGCGCCACCTGGCCGGCCCCATCCTGACCCTGTTTTTAAAGTAATGCCTGACATCTTTATAAATCTGTGTCATTTACAAAACTCTTCATGGGGAAACTTCTTCCTTTGAATGTTTTTGGTTGTGTTATTTAATATAAATTTTCAAGTAACTTTGAAGGTGAATATCATTTTTAAGGAGCTTATTTAGTTATTTTTTCACATTTGACTGGGTTCTCAAAAACTAAAAGGAGCCTGTGAGAGTGCTTGCCTCTTGCGAATCAGGGCCCCTTATTTGAAAATCTCAATTTTAGGAAATTCCAAAATTGACTTGATAAGGCGAAAGTCTGAAGAAGGCATTAAGCTGCTGCAGGCTTCCTTCCACTGCAGTTGTACCTTCCACATCTGGCCCTGGAGCCCTGAGAGGGCTGGATCTCAGAAGTGCCCATGATCATTCTCAGTGTGAGCATTCAGTCTCTTCCTCTGGCATCAAATGGCTTATCTTTCTCTTTTATTTCTTCTAAAGTTCAAGAAGTAAACTTGAAAAAATTATTGGAAAAATGACTTCTTAAAATTTTTCTTTGTAGGCAGCTTTACATCTTTCTTTCAAAGTGAAGTATGCATACAGTATTTGCTTTCTGGATAGCTTAAAATAAGAGGCATTTCTTTCTTTCTTCCTTTTTTTTTTTTGGCAGCTGATCAGTATGGAGATCCAACCCCTGACCTTCGTGTTATAAAGCTGCATTCTAACCAACTGAGCTAATCAGCCAGCCCCTGTTTCTTAGGACTTCTTTTAGG
>NW_007818661.1:0-878 GCF_000696425.1 Galeopterus variegatus | reverse complement strand
ATTTGCTGATGTGTCTCAAATTAATATCTCCAGAATTTTTTCCTAAGTGCCATGATTGTTTATCCTTCTACACTTAGATGTCTCGAAGACACTGCAAACAAACCATGTTCAAAGCTAAATTTGTGATCTATGTCAAACCTGATCCTCTTTCAATATCCCTTTTGTCCATTTGTCCAAACCAGAAACTTAGGTGTCTCTCTTCTTTATACTCAAATAAAAGCCATAAAGTCCTATCAAATTTATCTCCAAAATATTTTTTTGAATGCATCCATGTCCCTCCATCTTCTCTGCCTCCATCCCGTAAACTGCCATCATATCTCTCCTGGACTATTACAACAACTTCCTGTCTCCCCACAAGCACTCTTGTCCTCTAATCAATTCTCCACAATATAGTCAGTCATCTTTCAAAAACATTATATAAGTTTCTTTTGGACTTCACTACATCCCCAAATCCGTGTAGGTTATAGTACTTACTAATCCAAATCAAATCTCAAAAGGTTTTCTTGAGAAAATTGACAAGCTTGACACCACCCCTAGATATTCTGCATCACTCTGATAATAAGAGTATCATCCCAATATCATTGCCATGCCTTTAAAAAATCCAGTAATTTTTTTAACATCTAATATTTCGTTCATATTCAAATTTCCAAAATTTAAATTGTTTCCAAATATCCCTTATAGGTAAGAAAATATTGAATGTATAAAATAATGTCCTTTTGAGATTAAATCTGTCTGTTTATCTATCTACAAATACGTATTTTTTTCTCTTTTTATTTATTTTACTTTTAAAGATGACCGGTAAGGGGATCTTAACCTGTGACTTGGTGTTGTCAGCACCACGCTCAGCCAGTGAGCAAACTGGCCATCCCTATATGGGA
>NW_007818660.1:0-878 GCF_000696425.1 Galeopterus variegatus | reverse complement strand
TGAATGGGGCAGCCGGAATTCAAACTCCGTTCAGCCTGACTCAGAACCACATGCCCACAACGCACTCTCCCCACCGTGCAGCTCAGGAGTGTGGCATGGCCAGCCGTGACGGTGCGTTGTATTTACTCAGACACTGGATATTGCTGTGAAGGTGTCCGTGGGTGGGAACAATGCCTTTAAGCAGGTGACTTTCAGTATAGCCAGTTAACCTCCATAACAGGGTGGACCTCATCCAATCAGTCAAAGGCCTTGGAAGCGATGACTGAGGTGTCTCTGAGACGAAGGATGTGCTCAAGACTATAGTGTGGAAACCTGGCCAGAGTCTCTAGCCTGCCAGCCACCCTAAAAATGTCAGACCTGCAGCCGCACAGCCCCATGAGCAGCTTTTATGATAAACCAGCCCCTCTTCACACACATGCACGCACGCACACATCCACACTCACTGGTTCTGTTCCTTTGGAACCCTGACTGATGCACTGGGTGAGCACACCACACAGATGTGCACAGGAAGACTGCTACTGTGTTTGAGTGTGATGTGTGGTGACGGCGGCCATGGGGTGTGGACGTCTGCAGCCAAGCAGCTTTTTCTACTGGCTGGCAGCAGTGGGGGCCCAGCCCCCGCCACGTTGAGGTCTCCTAGGTCTCCTTTCTGTCTCCTGAGCCCTGGCAGTGTTTGATGTAGCACCCAGCACCACTCACATTCGGCTCAGCATCCCTGTGGGAAGACAGCAGGTGTGGGGAGGGTGGCATTTCCTCCCGAGATGGCTCTGCCAGGCCCGGGGCTCTGTCCACTGGACACAGATGCATTTGCAGAATGAATCTTGATCCTGTGGGGCAGCGGTCATTGCAACGGGGGCCCCATCCCTCTGCCAGTGTCC
>NW_007818659.1:0-878 GCF_000696425.1 Galeopterus variegatus | reverse complement strand
GGAGGTACATAAAGCCAGTGGTTCTTTTTCCCAGCTTTAATGCAAGGATACTTCAAAAAGTTCATAGAAAAATAGAATTAAAAATAATACAAATATTTCCACGAACTTTTTGAAATACCCTCGTAGTGATGTGAAAGGAGATTCTGTGCTCAAATTGCTGTGAGCAGAGTTTTCACTCACAAAGAGTTGTTACCAAAGATCTCAGGGACGGCTATTGCTATTACGTGAGTACATCTGTACAAACTGGTGAGGATTTTATTTCTGCGTACAAAACATACAACTAGACCTGGGAACAAATGTTATATAATACAGCAATTTTTAAAAAGCCTTTTGTATTTAGGACATCTATCCATGTCTTCCTATCCATAAAACTTTTGTAAGAATTTTTCAGAACAATGACTAGATCCAGTTCAGATAAGAATGTGTGATTTTACAAATATGGGTGCAGGAAGAGCATGAAAAATAGAGTGTAGAATACTACACTCTTAGATCGATTTAATATTCCTGGTGTTTTTAATGCAGGTCTAAATAAAAAAGCCATGTGACACCTGGATATACTAGACATATGAAACTTGCCAGGCCATTTGTTTCTGCCACCAGTGCCTGAGCACAGCCCCATCCATCTTGGTCAATGGAGATCAGGAAAGCACCGCACTTTGGCTTCAGCTCTAAGTATTGTGTGTTGATTTGTATCCCACGTCTTCTAAGGATTAAAAGCTGTTTCACTGGCACTGCTCACCATGTCAAAGGCTCTCTGGTAAATTCTTCGGGCACTCACCTTGTGGGAGAAGTCATGAGTGTGCCACCTCCTAAGAAACGGGCTGTTCATAACATTGTGTTGTAATTTGATTCTTCTTAGGCATTGACCGAAGAAAATA
>NW_007818658.1:0-878 GCF_000696425.1 Galeopterus variegatus | reverse complement strand
GAATCACAGAGACTTATTAAAGATTGGTAAGTGAGCATAGAAGACGTGATTAACCCCAGTCAGAGGCATCTGAGCAGGTGTCCTGGAGGATCATAAAAGCTGAGTAGGCGGTGACAAAAAGAACAAACTATTGAGACACATGACTTGGATGCTTCTGCAGGAATTATGCTGAGTGAAAAAAGCCAGTCCTAGAAGGCTGCATGCTGCATGATTCCATTTATACAGCATTTTTGAGATGACAAAATCATAGAAATGGAGAACAGATCAGTGGTTGTCAGGGCTTGGAGAGGGGGTGATGGGGTGGGAGGAAGCTGGGTACACTTATGAAAGGGCAAGAGAGTGGGACCTGATCCTATTCCATGTCTTGACCGTGGTGATGGATACATGAGGCCACATAGATGATAAAATTGTCTAGAACAACATACGAACACACAAATGAGGCCAAGTAAAACTGGGGACATGGGAATGAGATCAGTGGATTGTGTCAACATCCTGGTTGTGATATTGTACCATGTATAGATTTGCCAGATCTACCACTGGGAACCTGGGTAAAGGCCACATGGGACCTCACTGTATTACCTCTTACAAGTGCATGTGAATTTACAGTTATGTCAATGGAGTGGTTTGAATTATGTCCCCCCCAAAACTCATTGAAGCTTGAATCGTGTCCCTCAAGTTTTATGTATTAGAAACTTAGCCCCCACTGTGACTGTTAAGAGGGTGGGAAATCCTATTATGGTAATTGAAAGGTGGAGCCTTGAAGAGGTGATTGGATTATAGGACCGCGCAGTAGTGAATGGATTAGAAATGGTGATCAGGGGCATGGTTCTGAGCGCTTTAAAAGAAGAGTCTCTCTCTCTCTCTGCTTCCACCATCTT
>NW_007818657.1:0-878 GCF_000696425.1 Galeopterus variegatus | reverse complement strand
CTCTGTTGGAATAAAACTTTCTGGTGGCAGGTTCACTTGTCCTTGAGTTTTGCTTCCTCCAATGCGTGTGTATACAATCTGTCCCTGGTGAGAGTTTCCAAGCCCCCACTGCTAAAGGTGTTCATGCAGAGGCTGGTGGAGGCTGTGAGATGTGGTTCGAGAACTGGACTCTGGAGCAGGTGGCAGTAGGTTGGAATCCCAGCTCTCCTGTTTACTAGCTAAAGGACCAGGGACAGATGGCCTAGAATTTCTGAGCCTCATTTTTCTCATCTGTAAGATGGAGTTAATACTACCACATAAAATTGTCATGAGGACCAAATGAGGCACTGTATGTGACTAGCAGAGTGCCCAGCACATGGAAAGCCAATAATGCAGCTTTTTAAATGACATACACTGTTGAGAGATTGTATCATGGGCTAGGTACCCACTAATGTCCCTTCCATTGTGACACATGATTCTATTCCATAAGCATCAGAAAGGAGTTAAGAAGAAGCCAGGAAGTGGATTGACTCAATGCAGGAAACTGAGTTAAATGTAAACAGAACCCTCATTCAGCTCCCTAGGTACTTGAGACTCTCATGTGGACTTTTCCTACCTTTGCTCTGCCTGACCCCCTCTTAGGCAATCCTCCCACCAAGACCTGGAGTTGGGACTGGGGACTCTCCTGGTTCCTGGAGAACTTGGGTATCATTAGCCTCCAAAAGGTACAAAGAGTTCCTGAAACAGCCCTGCCCACCCTAGAAGCCTAGCCTCAGCCAAGAACAGAGCCCCAAAGTCCTGATTTGGCCATCACCTGCTCTAACCACAAGCCCTTCTAAACCAGCAAGATGACGTGGCACCTCCTGGAGGTGGGCAGCGGCTCCCACGTGCCAGGCACT
>NW_007818656.1:0-878 GCF_000696425.1 Galeopterus variegatus | reverse complement strand
AACACAGGATACTTAAAAACAAGAAAAAGACGGAATCCAAAAAATATTCAAGTTTTTTTTTTTTTGTTTTGTTTTGTTTGCCTCAGAAGCAAAAAAAAAGAAAGAAAGAAAGAAACAGAGGAATGGAAAAACAGGGGGAAAAAACCCAGAAAAGTTATATTTTAGATGAATAAGACTAAGAAAAACAAAAGATTTTATGTTGTCTTCATTGTTTTCTTTTCTGGTGATCTTCCTTTCTCTACGTGGACATGAATTTCTGACCTACATAATATTTCTTTTCCCTGAAAAACTTCTTTGGACATTCTTTGCAGGGCACATGTGCTGGAAATGAATTCTCTTAATTTCTGTTAAAATCTTTGCTTCTCCTTCCCTTTGAACAACACATTTTGCTATATGTTTGCTGTGTTCTTTTCTTTCATACTTTAAATATTTTACTTCACCCTCTTCTTGCTCAGATGGTTTCCTATGAGAAATCTGCTATAATTTTTAACTTTCTTTTCTATACTTAAGGTGTTTTTCCCCCTCTCTGGCTTCTTTCAAGATTTGATCCTTGTCTTTGACTTTCTGCAGTTTGAACATGATATGTGTGCTTAGGTGTAGATATTTTTCCTCCATTCCTAGATTTTTATGATCTCTCAGCCTCCTGGATGTGTGGTTTGTTGTCTATCATTAATTTGAAAAGCTCTTGGCCATTATTGCTTCAAATATTTCTCCTGCTCCATCCTGTTTTCTCTTTCTGGTATTACAATTGCACTTAGTTATACCTTTTGTAATTGTCCCTCAGTTCTTTCTTGGATATTCCATGTACGTGTGTGTGTGTGTGTGTGTGTGTGTTGGAAGTGTCTATTGACCTATCATTAAGCTCACTGACCCTTTCT
>NW_007818655.1:0-878 GCF_000696425.1 Galeopterus variegatus | reverse complement strand
ATAACATTTCTAAGAATTCCTTTTCCTGCATAGTTCCAGGTTAGCATGGGCCACCAGAAATGTTTTGTGTGAGATTTAGAGGAGGGATGTAGAGTAGCAACCACATCCTTTTGATGCTCAGAAAGTCACAGCAGAACAAGGCAGCAATTAGTCCTGCAGCTCTCCCCAGATCTTCCAAATCTCCTTCATTAGCTTCTTCAGATCATGAGCCAGGTATAGGGTTAGCTCCTTGCCTGAGGGCCTTGTATTTCAGCATTCTCCTGAGAAACAGAATCAATAGGATGGATAGATGGATGGATGAAGAGCAAGAGGGAGAGACAGAGAGAGATTATTAAAAGGAACTTGTTCATGCAATTATGAAGGCTAAATCCCATGATCTGTTGTCTGCAAGCTAGAGAGGCAAGAGAGCTGGTGCTGTACTTCCTGCTTGAGACTGAAGGCCTGAGAACCAGGAGAACCAATGACGTGAGTTCTAGTCTCAAGGCAGAAGACCAATGCTCCAATTCAAGCAGTCAGGATGAGAGAGAAAATTCTCCCTTTCTCCACCTTTACATTCTAATTAGGTCCTCAGTGGATTGAATGAGGCCAACCCACATTGGGGAGGGCAATTTACTCTACTTAGTCTACTGATTCAAATGCTAATCTCTTCCAGAAACACCCTCACAGACACATCCAGAAATAATGTTTAACCAGATGTCTAGGCACCCCTTAACCCAGTCAAATTGGCACATAAAATTAAACATTGCAGGCACCAACTTTTCTTTCAGGACAATTCTATCAGCACAGTAGGAGGCTTGGCATTAGTGAGAGACACATTCAGGTTCTGGTCTGTCTTCATGGTTTCCACCCATTCTCTCAGGTTCTAGATTGTCCCTCTT
>NW_007818654.1:0-878 GCF_000696425.1 Galeopterus variegatus | reverse complement strand
AGTGCCAGCACCTTTCTGCAGATGACTACATGTGAAAAGTCTGGACCCAGCCTTGGCATTTGAAGTATGCCAGGGCAAAACTATGCCACAAAACAGAAAATAACAGGGTTTTTTGGTTGAGTCTTCAGGGCTTTCTACATATACAAGGGTCCTTTAGAAAGTTTGTGGAAAAATAGAATTAAAAGAAAATAACTGTAAGCTGCATGTGTCATGTAGCCATGTAGCTAAAAGAAAATAACTGTAAGTTGCACATGACTTGCCCTTTAAAGAGGCAGGTGCTGTGAAGTCCTCCAGCAGAAGGAATGAAAGGTATCTTACACAATGGGTGAAACTGTCTTTTCCTCCTCTTGATCAGGGAAATTGGTTTATTTGATTCAAGCAGCAGCACTCTAACAAAACAGAGACCTTTACAGAGTGAGATCATCAGCGTCTAAACTATACTGTTTAATATGGTAGCCGCTAACTACATGCAGCTACTTAAATTAAAATTAAACAAAAGCAAACATTCAGTTTCTCAGTTGCTTTAACCACATTTTAAGTGCTCGTGAGCCACAGGAGGCTAGTGGCTACCATATTAGATAACGCAGATATAAACCATATCTGTCATCATAGAAAGTTTTAAAGGAAAGCGCTGGTATAGATGATCTCATTTCACATTAAACTTCTTGGATCTGACAAGTTCATAATCAATGGGTCAAAGAATGGAGACTGAGAATCCCTGGAGGGCTTTCCCTTATGACTACAAGGGGTTAAGTCTAATCTAGGTAAGGAGAGAATAGAAGAAAGCAGGACCTAAAAATCATAGAACAGGGCCAGAAGGGGGAGCTACAGTCCTCTGACTTTGAGGCTGACTGTCCTCTGTTGGAAAGTGGATACTG
>NW_007818653.1:0-878 GCF_000696425.1 Galeopterus variegatus | reverse complement strand
CAGTCTCCACCGGTCAAATAGTTTATTGTACTTTCCTGGGTGGCCTACAAATCTGTAAAAAGGCATTTTAATTCATTAGCATTTAAGTGGGGGTGATGAAGAACATCTACTAACGCATCACCATGAGTGCATGCGTGGGCAGACATAATGTTTACTGGTGCAGTCTGTCCCCAAATAGTTGACTTTTGCTATGCTTCGACAACATTAAAGTACCTGACTTAAAAAGAGAAAAGTGATTTGTAAATTCAATACCAATGGGTTGAGAAAGTACAGACAAATCAACTACATGACATTTTTCACTTTCATATGTAGAGTTTTAATGTCTTGTTGACCTAGTTAATGAATATTGCAATAATATGCTGAATTGTTTGGTTAGAAATCTTTCTAGCTTCAGTATATTTTCATAGTACTGGATGGAGTATTAAGCATATGGCAAACCAGAACCAATAGTCTAATATGCTGCTTTTTCATATTTTGCAACAAAGGTGAAAAAAAAAAAAGTTAAAATGATGGATAGAAAAGGTTTCCACACCAAGAGATTGTAACTCAGAGTTACATGAAAATTCTTTTGTTCTTTAAAAAGAAAAACATTACTGATAATTGGTTAGTTGTAATTCAACTCAAGTATGGCACGTAGGTTTTATTTTTTTATACAAACTTTAATTGGCAGTGGCTGTCCAAAGTCATTTGAGTAAGAACACATGTGAAGACTGACTAGCACAGTCTTCCAAGGCCAGGGACAAGAAGTTGCCATGTCTTTTAACTAATTGTCAATGGAACTGTTGACTGTGCTTTTTACTTTGCAATGATAATGTATATAAAGTTGACTTACCTCCCCAAAAAGAAAGCAATATAGAAAATGGAACTGTTTAAATTGA
>NW_007818652.1:0-878 GCF_000696425.1 Galeopterus variegatus | reverse complement strand
CAAGGATCTATCCAAAAACTAAATAAATAACATGATTTTTTATGTAAATAATTCAGTAGCTCTATCTTTTTTTGAACAATGAAGTATAAAACTTTGCTCTGAGAATCAACAAAATACTCTGAAGACCTAGACCTACAAACCTTACTGCCAAAAGAATAAACAACATAATCAAAATGATAGCAAATATTACACAGATGCAAAGGTTTTCAAACACCAGGGAACCTAACAAACTCATAGAAAGAGATCAAAGAAAATGAGAGACCCAGTGAGGAGTAACCAAGTAAAAGACGCACCCTGGAAAAACAAAGTAATATAATAATTGTAATATGACTTTTTTTAAAAACTCCCCACTGTATTTGTTAATTGTTCATTTATCAAGAAAAACTATTCCTTAGTCTGCATGTTCATGTTCCATGGTTCAGGAATACAGGTCAGTGACAAACTTCTCTAAAACTCAATCCAAACAAATTATGTGCCTTCCAAAATCACTTCACTCTGAAAGACTCCAGCCTTCCTCACCTCCTCAAAAATCTCTCATGGATTCATAATCTTTGTAGACATCTGCATTTGCCTTCTTTCTTGGTTCAGCCACAGCAGACTTATAGAGAGCTGCAGTCCCAAGGATACGATGAATGCTCCCACAGTGCAAAATCACAGATGCCCGGCCAGAAGGCTATGCATTTGAGGTTTCGTCAAAGCACTGGAAGCCATCGTAATTATTGTCCCTCAACACCAATGTCCTTCCTGGCTGATGGAGAAATGCACTGCCAATATGATATTTTTTCATTTCAGGGAACTTCATTATTGATAATAATAAAGTACTGGAATCGGCAAATCCGTGATTCAGTGAAGTGCTATTTGATCTATAGAAAATACAC
>NW_007818651.1:0-878 GCF_000696425.1 Galeopterus variegatus | reverse complement strand
TTAGCTCATTTTCTAATAACTTCTTATTTATTTATTTATACCAAAATATTAATGAAAAAAAATAGTCTGTAATATGATGGCTAATTAGATGAGATACAAATTAGACTTATGGCATTTAGAAACCTGCACAATAATGATTTTATAATTACTGACTATAGGTAGTACAATGAGTCCTACAAAAGCCAAAGAAAGAAACTGGATAAAGTTTGTTTTCCTGCTAAAAATATAACCTGTGGTTCCCTTTTTGGTAATTGCAGGTTACACATTGGCTTCAAGAGTCAACCAGCCATACTCGATTTTATAATGCCAAGACTAATTTGATACCAAGACTGCTCCATCTATGTATAATGTGTGTGGTAGTACAGATACTTGGCTTTTATCAGAGATTCCTATTATATCACATGTGGTGTTAAACATGGTACAAGGGTGTTGTTTCTCCTTGCTAATTTAGTTCTGTAAGAGTAACAGAGGTTCTATAGTAGTTGCTTTGATGTTGGTAATGTAGAATTATGCATTTGACTCCCTAAAAAGAGTGCATCTGTTTGGACTGCATGGGATTCCAAGAAGTTAAAGATAGTAAAGAGGACAGAAAGATAGTATGTCAAGTTGTGAAAGATAGTTTTTATCATAATAATTTAATTTAATTTAATTTAATTATCAAAGATAATTTAATATTATTACGCGGAGCAATATTTGCTTAGGAGGGTCAGGTAATGTGAAAGCAAAAATCTCTATGGAAAACACAAGTCTTTACATGAGCCATGAATAAAATGAACATTTATTGAACACCTACTATGAACCAGATAAGTGTTGTATGTGCATTTAATGCTCTTCTGAACACTGGTAGGCAAAGAGGAAATGCAGCTTGATCAGAGTCA
>NW_007818650.1:0-878 GCF_000696425.1 Galeopterus variegatus | reverse complement strand
TAGAGGTACATGTTATTAAAATCAGGAACGAGAAAAATGTCCATGCTGTTATCTTTTTTTTATTTAACATTGTTCTGGATGTTTTTGTGAATGGAATTAAGACAAAATGTTAACAATGTAAAAAATCATATATCTAGATAAAATAATTGTTTACAAATAGCAGAAGGAAACTAAAAAGTATTAGAATAAATTTGATAAAATGGTTGAATACAAAAAAATATATATATTTAAAAACTAATAGTTTTCTCTTATAGCTGGAAACAATAGTTAGAAAATACAATTATATTTAAAAACTAATAGTTTTCTCTTATAGCTGGAAACAATAGTTAGAAAATACAATGTACCCAAATAATCCTGCATTATTATAATATAAAATAATAATATTATGTATAAAATAATCCCATAATCATAATTACAGCAAAACATATAAATACTAAAGAATATTCATAATAAAAATTTGTGGAACTTCCAAGACCAGAGTATCAATTTTATTGAATGGGAAGACTGAAGGCTTTAGGTATGTCAGTTCTCCCCAAATTAACTAGAAAGTTTTTTTTGTTTGTTTGTTTGTTTTTCCTTTTTGTCTTTTTTCGTGTCCGGCAACGGATCGCAACCCTCAGTGTCGCGCCCGTACCGGACCGGGACCGGCAACGGGATCGCAAACCTCAGTGTTGCTCCCACACCTCGCTCAGCCAGTGAGCGGGAACCGGTCTGTATGTGGGATCCGAACCCTTGGCGGGAGCGCCACCGCGCTCCCAAGCAGTGCACTGTAGCAGTGCGCCACTGGGCCGGCCCATTAACTAGAAAGTTTGAATGCAATTTTGATCAAAATTCCACTGGTGCAAAAATAATCAGAAAGGAAAAATACATTGACGAAG
>NW_007818649.1:0-878 GCF_000696425.1 Galeopterus variegatus | reverse complement strand
AGAGAAATAAGGAAACTGACTTCAGGGGCTGGAGAGATGATGGCCCATGTTATGCTTTAGTAAAACATGGGGTAAGCATGCAATAACTGGAAAGCATATCATATTCCTACTGAATCCATACCTGTAAGAGAGAGAAATGGTAGGAAAAAGTTAGAATGCTAGCGTATGTTTGCAAACGTTGGTTCCCTTCAGCAAGATTTTACAAGAAAGAGATGAGCTAAGAAAGAGGGAATTAGTTTGCAAATAGAACTCAGAATGTGGAGGGCTGAAGAATTATAATAAGTTAAAGATGAGTCTAGTAAATGCTAGAGAACCACACATTCACACACACACACACACACACACACACACACACACACAGAGGTATAGGTAAGAAGCCAATAGTGAACATAAAATGGAATCAAATACACAATCCAAAGAAGGGGGAAATAACAAAGAACAATTGGGACAAATAGAAAACAAAGAGCAAGAAGAAAACAAATTTAATCATATAAAAATTACATAAAGGGCTGGCCCGGTGGCACACTGGAGAGTGCGCCGCTTGGGAGCGCGGCGGCGCTCCCGCCGAGGGTTCGGATCCCATGTGGAGACCGGTTCCCGCTCACTGGCTGAGCACGGTGCGGGCACAACACCGAGGGTTGCAATCCCGTTGCCGGTCCCCGGTACGGGCGCAACACCAAGGGTTGTGATCCCATTGCCGGTCAGTAAAAAAAGATAAAAAGGAAAAAAAAAAAATTACATAAAATGTATACAGAGTAAAAACTCCAATTAGAAGCAGTCATTGTCGGGCTTGATTTTTTCCTTTTTTAAAAAAAGCAAGCTGCAAATATATGCTATTTACAAAAGACTCATGTTGAATATGAAAAGTAAAAATATGG
>NW_007818648.1:0-878 GCF_000696425.1 Galeopterus variegatus | reverse complement strand
GCTGACTAACGTTCCACCGTGTGTCTGCACCACATTGTGTTTATCCATTCCTCCATCTATGGGCATTTAGGTTGCTTCCACCTTTGGCTATCATGAATAATGCTGCGGTGAACATGAGTGTGCAAATATCTTTTTGAGACCCTGCTTTCAATTCTTTTGGATATATGCCCAGAAGCAGTATTGCGGGATCATTTACTGATCTAATTTGAAGGTGGGGTGTTGAGGGCTCCCCGCTGTATCTCCTCTTGCCCACCAGGGTAAGAGATGTCCCTGGGGCCCTGGGGCACGGTTTGAAAACCCACGCATCAAATGAACCGCTGCAGACTTTGTCATGTTCCCCCTTCCTTCCCAGGCAAATTTGCCTCTTGAATTGTTTTTAATTATCCCTAGTGGAAACCAGCATTCATTCAACAAATGTTTGTAAGTGCCTACTATGCTTATATGTGGACAGAGAGAGGTGATAAGTAATAAATGCAAACGAGAAAATGCTATAGTATGTTAGACAGTGGCAGGTTCTATGGATAGAGCCGAGCCGAGCAGCAGGGTAAAAGGGGCTGGGATGGGAGGCTGGGATGCGGGGGCTTCACTGAGGTGTGTGATTTGAGCAAACACGGGAAGGAGGTGAGGGAGTCAGCCATGCACTGACCTGGGGGAAAAGCATTCCCGGCAGAGGGAACAGCCATGAGTTGGGAGTGTGCCTGGTGGGTCAAGGAGCAGCAGGGAGTAGCACCAGTGACGGGGAGGGAAGGGAAGGAGGGCAGAGGGGACACAGGGCCAGATTGACTATGGGTGAGAAGGGAGTCATCGGAGGGTTTGAAGCAGAGGAGGGACGTGATCTGAGTTCCGTTTGAGATGGAACTGTCTGGATGCTGGCTGGT
>NW_007818647.1:0-878 GCF_000696425.1 Galeopterus variegatus | reverse complement strand
ATATGTATCATATTTTAGAAACCTACCTATATCCATACATCAAAAGATTTTAAAAGTTTTTTTAAAAAGCTGATTAGTATTCCATTGTATATTTGGATAGTTATTTAAACATTCCATTTTTGATGGGCATTGATGTTGTTTCCAAACTTTTGCTATTACAAACTATGATGCAATGTCAAGTCTACTGCACTTGAATTATCTTTCTTTACACATTTTTTTTGCTGAACCATCTGGCAATAAATTTCATATATCATGATACCTTACTCATACATATTTCACATGCATCTCTGAAGAATGATGATATTCTGCTATGCAATCACCATTTTATCACATCTAAGAAAATTAACAATATTTCCATATATAATTCAAAATACAAATCACATTCATATTTCCTCAAATTTCTCAAATATATCTTTTATATATTTAAAATCTGGAGTTCAATTGAGTTTCACAAACTGCATTAGGTTGTTATGTTTCTTTAGTTTCTTTTAATCAAAAACAGTCTCCCCCTCTCTTTTTATTTTTTATTACATTGAGGTTTTTGAAAATTCAGTTGTTGAATAGATTTTTTCATATTCTGAATTTTTCTTTCTTTTTTTTTTTTTCCTTTTTGTCTTTTTTACTGACCGGCTATGGGCTCGCAACTCTCGGTGTTGCGCCCATACCGGGGACTAGCAACGGGATCGCAACCCTCGGTGTTGCGTCCGCACCGCGCTCAGCCAGTGAGCGGGAACCAGTCTCCACATGGGATCTGAACCCTCAGCGGGAGCGCCACCACGCTCCCAATCGGCGCACTCTCCAGTGCTCCACGGGGCCAGCCCCATATTCTGAATTTTTCTGATTGTTTTTTCATCACTGAATTCAAGTTAAATATAGGT
>NW_007818646.1:0-878 GCF_000696425.1 Galeopterus variegatus | reverse complement strand
TGGCGAATGAACGGATGAATGGATGAATGAATAAGTGAATGGATGGATGAATGAATGAATGGTGTGGGTCCAGCAGACCTGGATTCTGCCATGTAATCAACCGTGTAGCTCAGTGGAGTTGTGTGACCTCAGCTGCATGGTCTGTAAAATGGACACGATAATGGGTTTCCACCCTGCAGGGCTGTTGCTGGGATTAAATGAGATCATATCTCTAATCCCTTTAGCACAAGGTCTGGCACATAGCGAATGTGCATTAAATCTTAGCTATTTCTACCTTTACAATCAAAAGTCACTTCTGAAAGCCGACTGATCTCCCCCAGGTCAAATAAATACTTTCACCCTGGAACAAGCCTCACAGTGTATTATAATTCCCTCTCCTTTAGGCAGGGAGCTCCCTGAGGGACAGAGGTCCAGTTTTACTGCACCTTGCCGTCCCCAGTGGTGCCTGGCATGCAGTAGGTGTTCAGTAAATGTTTGTGGGCTGCACACACATGCGGTTACTGGAACCCCATCGTTTTCAAAAGAACACATTCTCCAACTGCAGCCTCAATTTTTCAGGTGAGGTTTTTGGGGTGAACTTGCCTGAACAAAGGCTTTGCTTTTGCAATGAGGCGGTTTGAGGTGGGAGTGGCGGGACTTAAATGTGGTCTCCCGGATTTTAAGGGAGGCGGCACGGGAGGAAGCCCCCCAATAATTGCGGGGCTTCCCCCACCCCCGGAGCCGGATTAGAGGCTGAGCCGCTTCCTTTGGGGCTAGCTCGCGCTTCCTGGGACCCTTTGAAGTGGGTTCTCGGCAAATCCTGCCCTCGGGGCCTGGATATGGGCGGAGCCTCAGGGAGGGGCGGAGCCTCAGCCGGCCCGCAGCGGGGGCGCGGCCGC
>NW_007818645.1:0-878 GCF_000696425.1 Galeopterus variegatus | reverse complement strand
GTAAAGACATTTCCAGATAAACCAAAACTGAGAGAATTCATCGGCAGTACATCTGTAACGGCGGAAATGATTCCAGCTGGAAGTGGAAGCGTGGACACGCTTAAAGGAATGAAAACCAGTGGAAGAGTAGACACGTGGGTAAATCCAAGTGAATACTGACATCCAAAACAGCAAGAATTTCTCTAGTTGTCTAAATTACATGTAGAATTGAAATTCACAACCACCAGCATAACAAGGGGTGAACGGGATTAAAAGATCCTCAGATCCCTGCATCGTCCAGGACGTAGTACAAGTGCTCACTGATATTAGACTAAAAAGTCGAGGATTCGTGCTAAACTCCTTACAGTGATTATAAAACACAGAGCTTAAAATACATAACTGGCAAGCTGCTATGGGAGGAAACTTTAAAAATAAAAAATACTTAATTGATTACGTATGACTTCAAAGTATAAAGGAGACAATGAACATGGTGCAGATGGGAAGAGTAGCAAAAAAGAAAGATTTATACCCAGATATATCAAGAATTACATTAAGTGTAAATAAATACTGTATTTAAAAGGCAAAGATTTTAGAGTAGAATGAAAAATCGAAATCTAATTATAGGTTGTTTGCAAGAGACATACATCAAATATAAGAACACAAACAGGCAGTAAGTAAAAGAACAGAAATAACGTATCATCAAAGCACTATTAGGGCCGGCCCGGTGGCGCACTGCTGTAGTGCGCCGCTTGGGAAGTGCGGCGGCGCTCCCACCAAGGGTTCGGATCCCACATGCAGACCAGTTCCCGCTCACTGGCTGAGTGAGGTGCAGGAGCAGCACCGAGGGCTGTGATCCCGTTGCCGGTCCCGGTCCGGTACGGGGGCGACACTGAGGGTTG
>NW_007818644.1:0-878 GCF_000696425.1 Galeopterus variegatus | reverse complement strand
CCCCACTCTCCCCGCTACCCCACCCTCCATCCTATTCATCTCTTCCATTTGGCTGTTACTGAGTTGTGTCCTTTATGATAAACCGGTAATCATAAGTAAAGTGCTTTCCTGTGTTCTGTGAGCTGTTCTAACAAATTACAGAACCTGAGAAACGTGGGAATCCTGAATTTGTAGTCAGCCCAGCAGAAGTGTGAGTCGACCTCCTTTGCGGTTGACATCTGAAGTGGGGGTGGTCTTGTGGGACTGAACCCTTAATCCATGGGGTCTGTGCTCACTCCAGGTAGTTAGCGTCAGAATTGAACCGAATTATTGGACACCCAGGTGGTGTTGGAGAATCGGAGAATTGGTTGTTGGTGTTGGAAAAAGACACCACAAAGCCAAATATCCATCAATAGAGGAATAGATAAATAAATTGTTCTATAACCATTGAACAGAATACTACTCAGCAATAAAAACAAACTATTGATACAGGCTCTATAATGTGGATGAATCTCAAAATAATCACAGAGTGAAAGAAGTCAGACAAAAAGGAGTACATACTATGTGAATCCATTTATGTGAAATCACAGAAAATGCAACCTGATGTATGTGGCAGAAGGCAGATCAGCATTTGCCTGGGGATGGCGGCCAGAGGGAGGGAGTATAAAGCGGCAGGAGAGATTTTGTTAGGGTGGGGGTGATGAATTTGCTCTTTACCTTGACTGTGGTGATGTGATAGTTTCACGGGTATACACATGTCAAACTTATCAAATTATACATTCCAAAAATTGCAGTTCATTGCAATTTTAAAAAATGTTAATCATACCTCAGTACATCTGTTAAGTAATTTAAAGTAACTGGAATACATTGTATTCAAATTGTTATCTCTGTGTGGTAGA
>NW_007818643.1:0-878 GCF_000696425.1 Galeopterus variegatus | reverse complement strand
CCAATATATTGTGGAGTGTAATTCTTTTTATACATTGTTGAAACTGATTTGATAATATTTTGTGAAAGACTTTTGAGTCTATGTTTATGAGAGTTATTGGTCTGTAGTTTCCTTTTCTCTTAATATCTTCACCTGATTTTGATATTATGGCAATATAGGCTTCATAGAGTTAGTTACAAAATATTCCTTCAGCTTCCATCTTCTGAAAGAGATTGTAGAGAATTGGTATAATTTCTTTCTTGTGGGGAAGAATTCACTTGTGAATCCAAAAGAGACTAGTGCTTTCAGTTTTGAAAAGTTAATTATCAATTGAATTCCTTTTGTTGCTATACTCCTGTTCATATTGTCTGTTTCTTGTTGTGTTAGTTTTGACAGGTATTGTCTTTCAAGGAATTAGTCCATTTCATCTAGGTTATCAAATTTGTGGGCATAGGACTGTTCATAGTGTTTCTTTATTATCCTTTTAATATCCATAAGATCTGTAGTAATGTTCTCTATTTCATTTCTGATATTAATAATTATGTCCCTCACTTTTTTTTTCTTTCAGTAGCACGGCTACAAGACTATCAGTTTCAATGATCTTTTCAAAGAACCAGCTTTTGGTTTCATTAATTTTGTCTATTGACTTTTTGATTTCAGTTTAATTGATTATCTATTGACTTTTTGTTTTAAATTTTATTGATTTATGCTCTAATTCATTTTTCCTTCTGCTTACTTTGAATCTAATTTGCTCTTCTTTTTGTACTTTCTTGAAATGAAATGAAAGCTTAAGTTATTGATTTTAGATTCTTTGTTTTTGTTTTTATTTTTTCATTTCTTTTTTTTTTTTTTTTGTCTTTTTCCGTGTCCGGCAAAGGATCGCAACCCTCAGTGTTGCC
>NW_007818642.1:0-878 GCF_000696425.1 Galeopterus variegatus | reverse complement strand
CATCTTAACTAACAAAAGTTAACATCACCAGACATGAAATAAAATTACTACATGACTCCTGGTCCAGTGCAGGGAAAAGAACACAACAGCATCACTTTTGAGGCATTCTCACCCAAAAGTGTGTGAATCATGAGGAAACATCAGACACAGATAAACTGATGTCAAGGTCATGAACAACAAGACTAAGGAACTATACAGACATGACAACTAAATGCAATATGTGTCCCCGGGTGGGATCCTGGACCTACGGAAGATATTATAAGAAGACATTGGGAGAGAAAGAGACATTTTAAAAGAGGTTTGTGGATTAGATAGTAATATTGGATAAAAGTTAATTTTCTGATTTTGATATAGGAGACTGTTTTTGTTTTAAGAAATACACTTAAGGGGCCGGCCCATGGCTCACTTGGGAGAGTGTGGTGCTGACAACACCAAGTCCAGGGTTAAGATCCCCTTACTGGTCATCTTTAAAAAAAAAAAAGAAAAGAAATATACTTAATATTAAAGGGTAATGGGATATGATGTTTTTACCTTACTCTCAAATGGTTCATTCAAAAATATAGTAAGATAAATAGACAGAGAATAATAAAGGAATGCAGTAGTGTCTGATAAATGTTTTAATAACAGGATTTCTGGGGAGAAAAATCTGTAGCATTTGCTGATTTTCCTGGAGTAAGTACTCCCAACTAGGGTTTATTTCAAGCTGCCAATGTGATATTGCTGAACATGGGATTGGGAAGGACTGCATGATCAGTTCTCATGAGACACTGGCTCCCACACACCACTGGTTTTATGCAATTCTGTATAGGGCATTTGGACATGTACTGTGATTTGTTTCTCTAGCAAATCAAATAAGTGCATTTTTTTTTTTTTTTTGT
>NW_007818641.1:0-878 GCF_000696425.1 Galeopterus variegatus | reverse complement strand
TTTTAATTTGGCTAATAGAAAATTGTAGATTACATGGGTGGCTAGCAGTATATTTCTACTGGACAGTGCTCCATATTACTGAAGTTTGAGATGCTTTCTAGGCATCTCAAGTGAAGAAATTAATTAGGAAGCTGGATATACATGACTGGAGTACAAGGGAATGGGTAGGAGGGGATACACAATATTTTGATTCACCAGCTTAAAAAAATATTTAAAGACATGAGACTAGATGGGATTTCCTAGGAAGCCAATGTATGTAGGGGGAAAAGGCCAAAACCTGAAGCCCGGGCACTCCAACACTCAGAGGTGGGGGGTAAGAAAGTTCTAGAAGAGTGTGGGGTGAACACAAAAAGAGCAGTCTCTAAAGACTAAGGAACAATATCTGTGAAGGAAGGGGGCGTGATCAACTGTGCCAAATGCTGCCAAAAGGTCAAGTATGATGAAATCTGAGAAGTTTCCACTGCATTCCACAGTGTGGAGGTCTGCCGTGTGATACTTTCATAAGAAGGGACTATGGGAAGGACCAAAGGTCAAGAGAAGGAAGAAGAGCTTGTGGTCAATAGGGACTATGTAAATTTGGGTATGGCATGCTTGAATTAAAGACATTGAATCAGGGTCCATTCCCAAGGAGACTAAAAACCCAGGAGATACACTAAAATGCTAGCATGTAGTAGGGTAGTTGGCATCTCTGCTTCAGCCCACAAATCTGGCTCACTGCAGGAAGGAACCTGACCTGGGACCTGAACTATTGCTTCCCTCAACATCTGGGATATGAGGAAGTGTTGTGTGGCCAGGGCCACCTCCAGGGACAAGGCTCATCTTCCTAGATATATATCCCTGGGTGTCTCTTAATCTCTGGGGCTGGGCTATGGAGCTTA
>NW_007818640.1:0-878 GCF_000696425.1 Galeopterus variegatus | reverse complement strand
AAAAAAACACATGTATCTTTGAAATCCCTATTGTTATTTTGCTTAAGAACATGTACTAGGGAGAAAAGATTTATATCATTTTCTATCACCTCATCTTTATTTATGCTACCTTTTGATATATTTATAAGCTATAGATTACTTATAAATGTCCTTACTTTGTGTAATTTGGCTTTTATATATTTTTTCTTGATGATAACATTTTTAAAGGGCATCCAAAGTTTAAAGTAATAGCTGTTTTCTTGGAGAGGAAAAATGTTTCATCTGTGATAAATGTAGTCTTTTCTCAGAACCTCCCATTTCTTAGCAGACAAGCTTTCTCTGTGGGTGGATCCTTTGTCATGCTGTTTAGCTGTGTTGAAATGCAAAGCTTTGTAGCAACTAATGGTAAAAGAGAAAGGCCATTTTAAAGTTGAAGAGATCCTGATACTTCCAGTAGTGTTTGTTTTCAAACTGATAAATTTTTATTAGTTACAATTCTTTCTGTTGCAAGTGGCAAAGATCCATCTTAATCTAGATGAAGCAATAATGGTAACTTATTAACTCCTAACTAAAGAGTTCAGGCATGGCTGTATCCAGCTCTTTTTCTTTCTCCAATCCTTAGTTGTCTGTGTGTTGGCATTATTCATAGATACACTCTTCATATGATAGGAAAGATGGCTGTTAGCAGCCTCAGGTTTATATCCTTATGGATTTTGATCCATAAGAAAGAAAAAATTCTCTCTCATCAAATGTCCATATATAAATCTCAGGAACAACTGTGTTTGACCCTGCCTGTGTTAGGCCCAGTGTTGAACCATGAGTGTGGCCAGCATGGGTATGTGATTATTTCATGTGGCAGAAAGCAGGCAGGGAAGGCCTAGCAATTGACAGCACTCGGT
>NW_007818639.1:0-879 GCF_000696425.1 Galeopterus variegatus | reverse complement strand
AAAAAAACCTTAGCACATTTAGAAGAACTGAAGTCATACAGAGTATGTTCTCTGACCACAATGGAATCAAATTAGAAATCAGTAATTGAAAGAATGACAGGAAAATCTCTAAACACTTGAAATCTAAAAAACTAATGAAAATACAACATATCAAAAATTGTGGAACACGGTTCAATCAGTGCTGAGAGGAAAATTTATACCACTAAGTGCATACATCAGAAAAAAGGAAATTTTCTCAAGTCAGTGATCTAGTCTCCCTGCTCAAGAATCTAGGTGTGGGGGGAAGCAAACAGGAGGAAATAAAGATAAGAGCATAATCAATAAAACTGAAAGTAGAAAACAATAGAGAGAGGAGTGATATTAGTAAAAGAGTGGAGTAGGAAATAGCAGCCTTTCACCTCCAACAAACAAACAACAATCAGACAGTTATCCATGAATGAAAATAGCCCTAGGAGGGTTCAAGCCCAATTGAAAACTACAGCAACACAGTGGAGCAAAAAAAGAATAGCTGCACAGAAAGGATTGCTAGGGAGATTGGCTTAGCAGAGAAGTCAGATGGCTAGGAACAAAGAAGGAAAGGAGCTATCTTTATCAGCCATGCAGTGAGTGCCATCGTGGTCCCCAGTAGCCTGTTCAGTGGAGGACCCTGGCAACCTCTGCTGCTAAGGACCTGAATAGCCCCTGTGACAGCCACAGATTCCCCACAGCTTTCACAGTGGAGAACCCAATAGTTTTCATTGGTGCCAATACCAGGAGCCTCCTGTAGGACACCAGCAGCTTTTGCCACTCAAGTAACCAATAACCATGCTGCCACAGACCCCTGAGAGAGAGAGAGAGAGAGAGAGAGAGAGAGAGAGAGAGAGAGAGAGAGAGAGAGAG
>NW_007818638.1:0-879 GCF_000696425.1 Galeopterus variegatus | reverse complement strand
TTAGTGATTGATTTTTCTTCTAAATGTGGGTCCTGTTTTTCTGCTTCATTGTAAGTTTGGTAGTATTTGATTAGGTGCTTCACACAGTGAATTTTATACATATTTTACACATTGTTGAATATGCAAAGTTTTTTTTTCTTGTCTTCCATTAATGAACATTGAACTTTATTCTGGCCATCAGGAATGTTATTTATAGACCAGACTGATCTTTTGAACTATATTTTTAAGACTCTTTAGAGTTAGTATAATGTAACTTCTACTCAGTGTTTGCTATGGTTTGGATGCTGTTTGTCTCACCAAAATTCATGTTAAAATATGACTCCCAGTGTGGCAGAGTTGGGAGGTGGAGCCTAGAAGGAAATGTTTGAGTCTTGGGGGTGGATCCCTCCTGAATAGATGAATGCCCTCCTGAGGGGGTGAGTTCTTACTCTCTTGGGAATGGACCAGTTCCCGAGAGAGGTGGTTGTTAGAAAGTCTTGCTTCCTTGGTTTCTGTCTCCTGCTCCGTCTCTTGTCATGGGATCTCTTTGCACATGCTGGCTCCCCTTCCATTTTGATGATGATTGGAAGCAGTCTGAGGCCCTTGCCAGATGTAACTGCCCAATCTTGAACTTCCCAGCCACAAGAATCATGAGCCAAATAAACCTCTTTTCTTTATAAAATACCCATCTCAAGTATTCTGTTATAGCAATCCTAAATGGACTAAGAGAGTGCTAATTTACAACCGCTAAGGTGTGTAAAGTGTGATTCTCATGGGATTACTACTAAGTATCTCAGTGTCCAATGATTACTCTCCACTGTGACTTGCCAGAACTCAGTGTCTCCTGGTTCTGCGTGAGCTCCGTGTATTGACCAGCTTATAGTTCCCAATTTTTTTTTT
>NW_007818637.1:0-879 GCF_000696425.1 Galeopterus variegatus | reverse complement strand
ACGTATAATGCTGCAAAAATCTTTATTAATATGGCCTATTTACTTCAATTAGTTTTTTTTTTCCCTTTCTTACGGTTCTTGACTTTTATTGCCAATTGCAATTATAAAACAATTACAAGTTGCACACCAACCAGTAGTATATGAGTGCATTAATTTTACCGAGCTCTGCCTGCACTGGGTGCTACCACGTTTGTTTTTTTTTAATTGTTGAATAATTTAGCAGACATACAAATATTATGAAGAATTTTAACTTTATTGAACCATTTCACTAATACTAATTAGGCCCACATAGGGATTGTGGCAATAACTCATTTAACAAACTCTTCTTGAGCACTATTTTTATTCTCACTTCAGCAGCAAGAACAGCAGGGAAAGAGAAACACAATAGAACAGAGATAATGAGGGTTCTGGACACACAAGAACTTCCGGACCCAGTTAGGATTTTGGCTTTAATTATAAGTGCTGTCGGGAGCCACTGTAAGGGAAAAAAACCATTTCCTTCAGGAGCTTTTTAGAAAGTCTCAGTGAAGAAATTAGAATAAGGGACTCTCCCCATCTTCAAAAATAACTGCTCCTAACTCCATCTCCACCATTGCACAGAGACCAGAATATTGTGACTGGTCCTTAGAAATACTGTTCTTTGTCTCTCAGTAAGAAAGGAAGGAGGGTACCAAGGGTCCCCTGTACCAGAAGCAGTGCTAGGTGCTCTACGTATTTGATCTCATTTTATCCGAACAACAATCCTGCAAGGCCAGGTTCCTCTTTTACAGATGAGGAAACTGAGGCCCAGTGTGCTTACTTTGGGAAGACCACAAACAGAAAGTCAGAAGCCAGAGCATCCTCAAGGAGCTTTGACAGAATTAGGCCATTTTTACCCAA
>NW_007818636.1:0-879 GCF_000696425.1 Galeopterus variegatus | reverse complement strand
TTGTGGCTGCAAAACTCCAATCTCTGCCTCTTCCTCTCTGTGTGTCTTGCCCCTTCTCTTCTCTTATTAGGACACTTGTCATTGGATTTAGGGCCCACCCTAAGCCAGGATGATCTCACCTCAAGATCCTTAATTTCATGACATCTGCAAAGACCCTTTTCTCCAAATAGGGTCACATTCGCAGGTTCTGGGGCATGAACACCTCTTGGGGGGCCACCATTCAACCCCTGCAATCACTCAAGCAGCAATATTGAGAAATAAACTGCAAATAGGGCCAGGTCTCCCTCAGCTTGAGCTGATCCCTAACCATGACTGTCAGGATGGAGCTCGAGCATCTAAGTGCTCAAGGTCCTCGGGATCTGACCCACATCCGCTCACTGCCCTCACCTGGCAAGCGCCTTGCCTGGCACCCAATGCCCCTGCTGTCCCAGGCTCTGCCTTCTTCTGTGCTCCTCCTCCTGCATCCTTGAAAATGGTGCCGCCTTGAGAAGGCTGGGGACTTCTCCTCACACGCGCCTGGCCCTGGTGAGGGGCACGTCCCTGAGCTCCCACAGCCCCTGTGACCCCAGCTGTTGAACAGCCAGTCGTTCATCTACCTGTCACTCCTGCTGTGTCGTATCCACACTGGTCACAGAGTAAACACATACAGTTCCTGTTTGTTGAACTGATTAAGGTATGAGCTGTCCTGGTGACTGAGGCAGGTCAGAGTGGGCTTGTGTCCTTTCTGCCCGCTCTGGGGCCCCCGTCTATGAGCACCGTCCCCACTGGAGGTCTTTGCCGATCCATCCTCCTCACCGTGGGCTGTCTCCATTCTCTCAGCCTCCCCAGCCCCGTCCTTCATTGAGGTCCCAGAACAAATCCGTTTGGTTCCTCCATGCC
>NW_007818635.1:0-879 GCF_000696425.1 Galeopterus variegatus | reverse complement strand
AATGAGATATGCTTCAGGTAAATAAATGATACTCTCAATAAAAAATGAAATAGAAATTAATTAATTGATTTATACTTTATTTGGGAGGAGGGACTTTTGTCAAAGCCATTTGGAGGCTGGGAAGTGACTATCTGGAACCAAAGAAGGTATGTTTGGGAAATCAAAAAGGAAGGTATAGTCCAACACCAAACAAAGTATAGTGTTGTAAAAAGTTTGAATAACTAGGACATACCAGATTAGGCAGACTGTTGAGCAATGCTAACAATTTGGACTTTGTCTGCAAATTCTTTGTAAACTTTTTAGTAGTGGAGTAAAATGATATAAAACACAACTTTTGAGATTATGGTTTCAATATGATTGAGTAGGCAAGACCATATTCTTTCAAATTATAAAATAATAAATCATAAAATTAGTAAGAAGAAAATTATCACATTGTTGTCATGCACTCAGAGATAGCCATGGTAAAAATATTGGTGTTCGGCACTTACAGAATTTTCAGTTTTCTCATAATAGAACTTTCATAATCTTGTAGAAATTCCAACTAGCTTTTTAAATATCTTCTGGAAAACCATATTAGCAGTTCTACAGGACATATTCTCACTATGTTAATATTGAATTCAGCTTAGAATAATTACATGGATACACATAATTAAAATAGATGCACCCTGTGGACTAGAACAATGCTTAAAGACTTTCAATTTAGTTCATTTTGAAATTTCTGTAAAATGAAGAGCTATATTTAGCTATAGTGATGAAGATTTACTCTTCTTCAACCTCATTTTTGAAGCATTTGCCAATTGTTTTAAATATATACATATAGCATAATTTTGTAGAAAACACACATTGTAAGAATCAAATCCAAAAGGGTTCTAAGAGCAA
>NW_007818634.1:0-879 GCF_000696425.1 Galeopterus variegatus | reverse complement strand
AAATATTAAACAGTGAAAATTAAGAAACTACAGATTCAATGTATGTATTTTACAAATATAATGTTAAGTGATAAAAACAAAAAAAGATAAAAACTAAAAATAGTAAGCTATGACTGTGTTTATATAAAGTTCAAACATAGTCAGCAACTATGGCCCATGGATCAAATCTTGCCTGCCATGTGTTTTTGTAAATTATTTTATTGGAGTACAGATGCTCTCATTCTTTTACATACTGTCTGTGGCTATTTTTATGCTAAAATGCAGAGTTGAATAGTTATGACAGAGAACCTAGAGCCTGCAAAGACTAAATATTTACTGTCTGACCTTTATTGAAAATGTTTGTCATTTCCTGAATTAAATTATCACTTGGGGATGAATATATATGTACTAAAGGAAAATATATAAAAAATATATGTATGCAAGAAAAAAAACAAAAAAACATGGAAATAATGATAAGTAAATTTAATTTTCCCTTCTGGGGTTGGGTAAAAGGGGTTGTGATCACAAAGAGACACAAGAAGCTTCTGTACTCTGCCAATGTTCTTTTTCTTTACCTATTTTATGTCATTGTTTCATGTGCATTCACTTTACAGATATCCATTAAACACTGTACATGTTTATGCATTCTGGTAATACTTTATAATTAAAATCTTCAAAATCTTTTAAAGGAAAACAAAACAAAATTAAAAACAAAACGAAACAATAAAACCTCACAAAACCAACAATATGCTAGGGCTTTTCCTAAATATATAATATTGAATTTCATTTAATTGTTACTAATTTTCCTAATTCCACTACCGAAATTCTGCAACTTCCATATTCTTCTTTCCAATGGTCAAGTAAAGAAAGACATCACTTCCAATTAGTGTTTTTTTTTTT
>NW_007818633.1:0-879 GCF_000696425.1 Galeopterus variegatus | reverse complement strand
CTCTCTCTCTCCTGCACACACACCTATCAATTCAAATGTATATAAATGTGTATGTTTATATTATTATATATGTACATCAGTATCAGTAACTATAATCCATCTACTGAGCATCATTTTGTGCTGGGATTAGGTTAGAGCTTCCTATTTCTCATGGAAGTAAAATTTCAAAGTGATACTGAGCTGAAGTTTATATGAAACATTTATATCGAACATTATATGAAACATGAAATATACATGGAACTTTTTCATAAACATGGAAACAGAGACTCAGAGGGTTTATTTGTTCAGTATTACACAGCTAGTACATGCTAAATCTGTCTGTTTGCAAAAGCTATGTTTATACCACTTGCAAAACAAGGTATGTGACACCACGATTTTGGCTCATACCATAGATACAACATGGCAAGCAAAGCGAAGTTCACTCGTAACACATACATATCAATTAGTATAATCAGAATTATGCAAGTATTTTACTAAATATTTATGACCTCACACATTTAGAAGTGACAAAGATTCTTTGTTTGGCCAAACTTTAGTAAGGCTCATGAAACTTCTCTTAAGTCCATTGTAGGGAAAGTGAAAGTAAATGGTCAGGCTCCTCCGGCAGTTCAGAATCTTCCTGGGCATTTGATGTAAAATGACTGTACACATGTGTCCAGGTGTTCCTTGGCTATTGTCTGATAAAGATGCATGTGGGCACCCAAGTATTCCTGGGTTATTGGACTTAAGTATAAAGGATGAGTGGCTCTGATCCACAGTGTCCCCCACCCCTGGGACGCCCCTGGGGGGCAACGGGGAGGCCACTACTGCTGCTGAAGACTGTTGCTGCCAGGGACCCTGAGGATGCTCCCGGCAGGCCACTGCTGCTGCTGCTGCTGC
>NW_007818632.1:0-879 GCF_000696425.1 Galeopterus variegatus | reverse complement strand
AAATTTAACAGTAAAGCACCTTCATGTCTACTTGTTCCCTCTATTTGTATCAGGCTTAAATTTTAAATATTAATGAGCAACCTGGCAATACTTCCTTTAAAGAGCTTATCTATTAATAATGCACTGAAAGGAAGAGGGAAAAATAGAAATCACTAAACAGAAAGGTGGGTAGCAATTTATGGATAGTTACTCATTTTATAACCTACAAGCCCCATTCAACTTACATCTATTCCCAAAAAAGAATTTTCCCTAAAAGTCATCTTTTAAAGCAGTAGTTATAATAAGCAAGATTATTTCAAGGTAATATATTCCATATAAAGTAACAACGACTTTATACTAATTTTGAAAGACTGTTTTTCATCTAGTAACATCTAAAAATGTCACTCTTGTTATTTCCATCCTTTGTTTCATAGTTAACTAATTTTAACTTCTTTTTAAACTAAAGATAAAGAAAATTTTGAAATATAAAATTTTGAACTGGCAAAGAAACTTTCATGTCCCCATAATATTATATTTATTTATTTTTCTCTTGATTTGGGAGTATTGTTTCTGATTCATCAGCCTACATTATATCACTTGGGAAAAATAATTTCTGCACTCTATTTCTCTCAAAGACTCAGAATCCTTTATACAACTAAATTACAATTGTACTTTTGTCAAATGTTTTCTATTCAACCAAAAGTAAGTTTTTGTGAAACCACCTTTATTTCTTTCAATCTTGATCATTATTTCAATCTTGATTATTATTTAATTTCTATAGGTGGCTGTGTAATGTCAGACCTTCCAGGTTTGGTCTGAAATATTAGCATAGTTCGGATATAATAATTTCACTACCATAAAAGTAGATATAAAAACCTTACCTTTAAGAGCACATTAAAA
>NW_007818631.1:0-879 GCF_000696425.1 Galeopterus variegatus | reverse complement strand
TTTTTTTGTTTTCATAATAATACAACAGAATTGCTTAATTTTGTAAGTACTTTCCTATTAAGAATTTGTTTGCAAGAAAAAATCTAACATATTTAAAACAACTGTATAAATTATAGGTAACATAGCTAAATTATTAATTCCCAAAGAGTGTTAAAATGCAAGACAGTTTGGAGGGAAGAAGGGGTGCTAAATAAATCAATGGTGATTTTAATAAACTAGAAGCTTTTAGGTACTAAATCTGTCTGCATCTGATCTGAATTGCAATTACCTGTCAAAAATTCATCCATCATCACAAGCTCCAAACAAACTTTCTTGGCAGCAGATGTTTGAGGAAAGCTATTTCATATGGCAAATTTTTCTTGTAGTTTACAATGTCCTCAGGAATGACAGAAATTTCAGAGAACGTTTCAGTACAACTCAGCAATAACCTGTTAGGTGAAAAAAAAAATCATGGTTTACATAGTTTATATAATTTATAAATACATTTCTTATACATAAATCACTCATTCATGAATGAACAGTTTGACTCCCATTGTTTCTAACAACGATAATCTTTTATTCTAATATTGAAATATTTTATAGGAATTCACAAAAATGTGTTTCAATAATATATTTGAATAAAACATTCTCATTGCATGGCATTTTTCCTTTCAAAACTATTGTAAGTTGTATTTGTATAAAATATACTCAACATATCAGTACCTTGTAGTTTCCATTAATAACTTAGAAGGGTCCAGGAATAGCATCTGCAATGACCTTTATAAAGCAAAACCAGGGGCATTATTCATTAAAAAAACAAACTATTGTTTTTAACCTTTGTCCCTTCACATTTATCCTTTATTTGAAAATAGTGTTGCCAGTTTTTAGATTTTGCTACCA
>NW_007818630.1:0-879 GCF_000696425.1 Galeopterus variegatus | reverse complement strand
GGCGGCCCGAGCGCCTCTCCTTCGCCGAGCTTACGCGCCCCCTTCTCGCCGCGCCCCGGGCCCGCGCGGGATTGTGCGTCCTCCCGCTTCGTCCCTGAAGGAAAGGAACCGAGGTAGGCGCCAGAGCTGTGCAGCGGGGCGGCCGCCTTCCCGGTGACTCCGGATCTGCTTCCGAGCTGGGCCAGGCGCTTCCCTTTTCCCTCCCCGTGACTCGGTGTGCGCGTCCCCCTTCTCTCTCGCTACTGTTTTTAAAGGAATCGAGGAAAGGGGGAAAACTGTCAAGATGGCAGCAGCGGGAGCAAGGAGGTGATGAACGTGCTAGTCCGGGTTTTCTGGCAGCCCGGGAGACTTGGCGCTTCCCGACCTGTTGGAAGATTTATGTTCCGACTTGCTCCCTCCCCCCGTTCCTGACTGGAAAGGGGGCGGAGGGGACAACGTCCGCGAGAAAATAAACCGCACAAAACCCCGAAGTGGCTGTTCAAGCCTGGCTCGACCCATTGCAAACACACGCCGGGCTGCTTGCCCCCCTTCTTTTCGTCTTTTTTTTTTTTTTGCAAGTGACAAGGGCCCATCTGCGCCCAGACCCACGTTCGCCCTTCTGGCCCGCGGGCGAGGAGGGGAAGAAGGGAGCTGCCAGCGCCGTCCCTGGTCGGGGGGGGGGGTCGCGGGGGGGGGGGGGTCGCAGGGGGGTCGCGGAGGCGGCAGCACTGGCAAAGGAGAGAAGAGCCGAAGACGCCACAGACTTTGGCGGCGGCGCCGCGGGAGGCACTTGAGCGGGCCAGAGCGAAACATAAACAAACGCACGCACTCTCGGACTCCGACCGTGGCCGGGCGGCGCTAGCTCTCGCCTCTGCCTGCTTTAAAGGCGCGGCCGCCCCT
>NW_007818629.1:0-879 GCF_000696425.1 Galeopterus variegatus | reverse complement strand
CCTCCTCCTCCCGCCGCCTCCGGCTCCTTCCCCCGCCCTTGCTCCGCCTCCTCCTGACCGCTCCTCCTTCAGCCGCCCCGTCTCCAGCCTCCCTCAGGGGCTCCTCCTCTGCTCCCCGCTGCCCGACCGCACCCCATCCCTCCCGCGCCGCTGCTCCTCCTCCTCCTCCGTCCGCTTCCCTCCTCCGCCCACTTCCCTCCTCCCGCTTCCCTCCTCCCGCTCCACCCCCTCCTCCGGCCTCGGGAAACCGCACGCGGACCAGGATGGGCGCCGCGCGTCCGCCCGCTCCCGGGCCACCGCGGACAGAAAGGAGGGCGGGGAGGACGGCGCCCCACCCGGGCTGATTCCTGGGACCCAAACAATTCCCGGCGGGGAGGGCGGTCACCTCGCTTGACCCCTTCCCGGGCGGGCGATGTTTGGGGTCCTCCCCTGTGCGCACGTGGAGGGCGGGGGCTCCGCCCTGGGGTTCCCGATCCCCCAAGCTGGTCCTGGGAAGGTGGGTAAAGACCCTGAGAGGAGGCCGAGGAAGCTCCGTAGCTGCAGGAGGAACCCGCAGCCGGCCCTCTTGGGGGGGCGGGAGGACGCACCTGGAAGCGAGGATCTGGGCAGGTGGCCACGTCGCGTCCCTGCCCGGAGAGCCCCAGAAGGGCGGGCCCGGGTTTCCCACTCTGGGCGGGGGCCCCTCGACCTTCCCTGAGCTCTTGCATTCAGTCTGTGGGATCCCAGAGTTTGACAGTTGGAGCAGAGATCCAAGGAGGCCGCTGCTGGGGAGGAAGCCAGCTCACCTCCTACAACATTAAACCTGTATAGTAACTTCTATTCCCCTCACGTCTCATGGCTGGCGACACTGAAGGCCCAGAGTTGAAGCTGTGTCTTGCT
>NW_007818628.1:0-879 GCF_000696425.1 Galeopterus variegatus | reverse complement strand
TTTAATTTAATTTAATTTTTTAAAAAGTCCTCCTGTTTCTCAAAAAGTTCTAGACAAAGCAGTCCAGGGCTGGTAGGCAATTTGTTTCACAAGGTTTCTAAGAGACCCAGTTTCCTTATTTTTTGCAGTTCTGCCTTCCTTAACAAGTAGCTTCCACAGTTACTATGGAAGCTTCCATGGGTGCATGGCTAATATGGGTGCTCTAGTATCTGTTATTGCATCCACATCCAGTAGGAAAGGGAGGATGGACTCTTTACTTCTAAAGACGCACCTGCAGGCCGGCCTGTGGCTCACTCGGGAGAGTGCGGTGCTGATAAAGACGCACCTGGAAGTTGCACATTTCATTCATTCTGCTAATATTCCATTGGCCAGAACCTAGTCACATCGCCGCATCTAGCTGTAAGGGAGACTGGGAAATATGGTCTTTTACTAGGCAGCTGTGGCTCAGCTAAAATTTCTCTAACTATTAAAGAAAAGGCTGAATTTTGGGGAGCCAATCAGCAGTCTCTGTTAAAGCTGAATTGCAAGCATCCTAAGAGTGAAAGATGGGTTTGGAAAACCCAGAAATCCAACATTTCAATAGCTATCAACCACTACCTTCATTACATTATGACCAAAAATTTCAATGTGAACACCAGACATTCTTTTTTCTAGTGTATGATATTTTGAATTATATATTTGGTCTTCATTCAGTTCCACAATTCCTTATATCTTTAGAATCTCCAAAGTGGTGCCTTTTCATATGCTGAGTTAACTGATGGCTGGTGTTGGGAAAATAGAATAATTTAATCAGGCCCCTTTGCCTTAGGTCCAGTTGGGGGTGGTGTGGCACATTCTTTGTAAATAAGTTGGGTGTGGGTGGAGTTAGTGCACATGCAC
>NW_007818627.1:0-879 GCF_000696425.1 Galeopterus variegatus | reverse complement strand
GGGCCAAGAAAGGAATGGTTGATAGGTAAGCAATATAGCTTCATCTGTAAGAAAAACTAAATATGGAAAGCCACAGGATTAAAGCTCGCAGTTATGGAGAAGGATCCAGATATGAATATATAAAATAGAAGGACTTCATTAAAGAGCCAGACATGATAGTCCCCTACCAAGAAGTTCTCTTTAGAGAACTTCTCTTCATTTTGGCAACACAGCATACTGGCAGCTGGGCTATATGTGTAGAGTTCATAGGAAAATGTTGCAGGAAAAAAATCCATGGATGCAATAGAATGGGATTTCTGGGTTGAAGTCTGGGTGTCTTGTTTTAGGGAGTGGGATCATCCAGCTCTAGACATGAGGCATGACATCCCAAAGCATGACATCTAAGTATGATGTCATAGAAAGTGTGTAGAATTGGGAATCAGACCTGGATTTGACTTTTGAGTCTGCCAATCATTCTGTATAATCTCTTCAAACCTTAGTTTCCCTATTTGTAAATAAGGATCACAGTTATGCATGCCACCTACCCATTGACTTGTGGATGCTCTATGGAGAATAGATCCATCTGTATTTAGAGAGCCTTAAGACAAGGTCTCTACCTTGCCTGCACATTAGAATCCTCAGATGTGTCACTGGGGAGCTTTAAAAAACCGTGATGCTCAGGCTTCACCCTAGACCAATTAAATCAGAATCTCTGGTAGTGGAGCCCAGACATTAGTATTTTTTAAAAGCCCTTCATTTTGCAACTAAGGTTGAGAGCCGCTGCTTTAAGACGTCCCTCTAGAAGGAGGAAAGAAATTATATCAGTAGTTTAAGACATACTGATCTGGATAGTTATACAAGGATACTTCAAAATGTTCATGGAAGGATTTGTATTATCTT
>NW_007818626.1:0-879 GCF_000696425.1 Galeopterus variegatus | reverse complement strand
CCTTGTCTGACCACCTGATGTTGTTGGGGATCACTGGAATTTTACATGAAATACCACTTCTTTCACCAGATCTGATATAATAGAAACTTTAGAGAAATTAAATTTAATAAGCTTTCTTAATATTTGAAGTTGGGTGATTTTTTTCTTTATGTGAAACATTAGTTTACAACAATATCTTTTACTTTTTTCAAATTTGCTCTTTGCTTATAAGTAAATAGAAAATGTGCTATGTACATGATGGAAATTATCTCTTCAAATGTTTCAAATGTTGAATAAACAAATTTTCAATCCTAAGTGTGACCTGATGCGCTTTATGCATACTCACATTTATACTTTTAAAAATGTCATTATATTTTCAAAATCAGAAAGTATATTTGTTATTGCAGTCATCCCTTAGTATTCCAGAGGGATTGGTTCTAGGACCCCTGTGGATACCAAAATTCTCTGATGCTCAAGTTCTTTATAGAAAATGGCGTAGTATTTGCACATATCCTTTTCACATTCTCCCATATACTTTAAATCATCTCTAGATTACGTGTAATAAATAATACAATGAAAATGCTGTGTCAATAGTTGCTATACTGTGTTTTTTATTTGTATTAGTTTATGTTGTTGTATCATTATTTTTTATTGTGTTTTTCCCCCAAATATTGTCCATGCACAGCTGGTTGAATCTGTAGACACAAAATGGTTGATACGGAGTGCTGACTGTATTTCAAAGTAATAGGAATTGTAGATATAGTAAAATCACTGATACAATTTATTTAATTTAAATAAAAATACAGTAAGAATTCCATTATTAAAGCAGGTATGGAGAACATCAAAGTAGAATTCAAGTCATGATACATTTATTTATTACTCACAGTGTATTAATTTGCT
>NW_007818625.1:0-879 GCF_000696425.1 Galeopterus variegatus | reverse complement strand
TGATATAAACCCACATTCCTACCACCTGCAAAATATACTAATTTTTACCCCCACGACCCTCACATAATTTTCCGTTATGGTGACAGATTGAAATCTAAAAACTCATCATCTAAATCAGACCCTGTGTGGATAAGTCTCCTTGTCCATAGTTCCAGATTAGTGTTCTTATGCACCTCACGACTTCTGTGCAATGGTGAGACAGAAATGGGCTACAGACACTTTATAAACACAGCTATAGATAATACCTTTCAAAAAGGAGGCACACAGCAGGGAACACTTCACATAGCATAGCAAAAGCATCCCTTTGTGACTTCCTGCCTCCAGATTTTTTTTTCCCCAAGGTGTATTTACCCTTTTTAATTAAGTCACCAAATAAAACCACAAATAATGAGTTTCAAATATATCTTCTCTGTTGATCTATATTTTTACTATCCTTTAAGGCTGTATAGAAAATAGAATAGTTTAGTCAGGCCCCCTCACCTCAGGGCTGGTTGGGGGTGGTGCAGCACATTCTTTGTAAACAAATTGTGTGTGGGTGAAGTTAGTGAGCATGCAAGCCAGTGTATCTTTTTAGTTTGTTGCTATTGTGTTCCACAGTTTGTGAAGCAGTGCTGGACAGGAGAGCTCACATCTAAACATAGAACATATTTACTTTGCTGGCAGCTGCTCAGTTTTTCTTTGGACTTTGTCGGTAGCAGTTGAGTTTCTGAGTTTCTTTTTGGACTGCCTAACTCTTAGACATGTGTGTGCTTAATAAAGTCTATTCTTTCTTCAACCAAGGCTCCAAGGACCTTTTTTCCAGTTACCTAGCTCATAGACCTGCGTGTGAAGCATTTGTGACCCAGTCTGGACAACTCTGTGCTTGAGCTGTCTGTGAGA
>NW_007818624.1:0-879 GCF_000696425.1 Galeopterus variegatus | reverse complement strand
ACTTGTATTTCCAAACCAGAGATTACTAAAATTTAGAAAGATTTTGTGAAGATTTCTATCATATTTGTTTTAATATCCTTCGGGTGATAGAATTACAGAAAATTTTTGCATTCTAAACATTTGTGATAGGCAGAATAATGCCCGCCCCAACCCCACCAAGATGTCCATATCCTAATTCCTGAAGCCTGTGAATATGTTACCTTACATGGCAAAAGGGGCTTTGTAGATGTGGTTAAGTATATTGAGATGAGGAGTTTATCCTGGACTGTCTGGGTGGGCCCCATCACATCATGAGGGTCCTTATAAGAGAGAGGCATGAGGTCAAATTCAGAAAAGGAGATGTGAGGGCAGAAGAAGACCTTGAGCCAAGGAATGCAGGCAACCCCTGGAGGCTGGAATAAACAAGAATCAAATTCTCCCCTAGAGCTTCCTGAAGGAATACAGCCTGGATTTTAACTCCATAAAACCCATTTTGGACTTCTGACTTCCAAAGCCATAAAATAATAAATTTGCATTGTTTTAACCACTTAAGTTTGTGGTCATTCGTTACAGCAGCAATGGGAACTATTACAACATTCCACGTGAACTTTGTATGCTTTAACAAAATATCAGTCATTTTTAAAGTATAACCCAAGTGGCTTTAATTACTACCTGTCTTATTATTGTCAAGGTAGAGTTTATAGACCCTCACAACAGGCTATACAGAAGCCTTTAAACCTCCCGGATCTCTAAACCCACCACTAGAACCATGGTATGTACAAAGTCCCATGACATACGACTCCACAGCATATTTCACTTGTGACATATTTAACTTGTTTATGCTAGTATTTCATGAAAGAGTACCAAGAGAAACAGAAGCCTTAGCATGAACAGTAAGGC
>NW_007818623.1:0-879 GCF_000696425.1 Galeopterus variegatus | reverse complement strand
CTTGGTGCCAGAACATAGGCTCATCTTCCTGGAGAGAGAAGAGCAATAAATAAATGCAACTTAGAAAAGGAAATTCTGCCAGGGACTAAACTGATTAAATACAAGAATGATGTTTTCTGGTGGTCTTGCATAATCCAGAATAGAAGTCGAGATAGGTCACGTTGGGGTGGAACACATGTCCTTTAGAGGATTTTCACTAGATGACTTTTGGGAAGAGTAGACAGTTGCTTCTGTAGAACAATTCACCTCTCCACGCTGATGTGATTTCTCTCCACGCAAGCTTTTCTATAGCGTAGGATGAACCACCTTCAGACTTGTTCTTTTACCAGCCCAAATTCCATGGCCCCTGCTATAGAAGATTCTCCTGTAGGAATTTATTTTTCTACTGTACTATTGATGAATATTTGGGCTGCTTTCAGTTTTGGGCTATTACGAATAATGCTGCTGAAACAAAGTTGTTCATTATATTCTCATATATTTGTTTATTTATTTATTGCAACTGGCCAGTGAGAAGATCCAAACTCTTAACCTTGGTGTTATAACATCACGCTCTAACCAATTGAGCTAACCACTCAGTCCTCTTCTCTCTTCTTCTTTTTTTTTTAAGGAATAAGCTTTTATTATTCTTCTTATTATTAGCATATTCATCATTACAAATCATAATCTTTCCGCATCTCTCCACCCAACCTATCACTCCCCAACCCCCCTCCCTCCCTCCTCACCAGCTCTAGTATCCTTAGCTTTGTTCTCTCCTTCTGAAAGTTCAATGTATTATTGTGGTCTTTTCTTTCTTTCCCTCTATCTTTCATTCTTTCTTTCCTTCTTTCTTAGCACCCAGTTATGAGTGAGAACATGCAGTATTTCTCTTTCTGTGTCTGG
>NW_007818622.1:0-879 GCF_000696425.1 Galeopterus variegatus | reverse complement strand
ATTTCAGTGGTTTCTGGATCTTGATTTTAATTCATGATTAATTCCTTCTATAGGACTCCCCGTTAAACATGGAAATTTCCATGGGCAGTGCATGGAAGATTGGGACCCCACTCAGCAGAGCTGAAGAAGTCATAACCCAGGGTCTGCAGAGGGGCTACCAACCAGAAGTGAGGGAGATACTTTCCCCTCAGACCACACAGTACTCACTGGAAGTACAGACACCTGGGAGCTGGCAAAAGCTAAGGCTCAAACAGGGGCTTGGTTGAAAGTCTGTAGGCAAGACTCAAGTACCCGCTGACCTGGAGGAGAGGCATGGCTCTAAAAACTGGGAAAGTAAGAGACTATCCGCACACTGAATGGTGAAGTCTATTGCCTCCTTCACCCAACCTGCTCCCAAGGGTAACAAGGTAGTAGCCAAGGTAACACACACATACACACACACACACAAGCATGCACAAACAATAGGTAGAGGATTCTTTTCTGGAAAAAATGAAAACCCCAGAAACAAAGACTTGCACAAATGACATTTAGGGGGCTCCCAGTACAAATCTGGCAAGCACCACACAACTTCCAGAGCTCCAATTCAGATTTTCAGTACTTCACATTTCAATACGAACCAAGTCAAAGATCACCAGACATGTAAGGAAAGTTCTAATATGAAACGGAGAGACCAAAACACACACACACACACACACACACACACACACACACACACACACACACACACCCGGAGAAAATGGAAGAGATACATACAATGAGGAATAAAAGAACTTCAAGAAGAACAAAATACAAGAAAGGAAGCAAGATCACAGTAGACGACTTGCCTCACTAGTGAAAAGTTACAACGATTAATTATGTTATAATCATATATGTTGTAAT
>NW_007818621.1:0-879 GCF_000696425.1 Galeopterus variegatus | reverse complement strand
ACAAAAATAAGATAACATTTAAACTTTTTTTAACTTTTGATTTTTCTTGCAGAATTATATGAAGGAAATGTTACCATGTCAACAAATCTCTTTTTATATCATTATTTTTGCCTTTGTATAAAAACATTATGATTTTTTTTAACCAATCCTCTATAGTTAGTCTTGTTTCCTCAATTTTGTATTGCTGTAAAAACATAGCAATGAACATCTTTTAGCTGTATCTATCTGTCACTTACTCTCTCCATACATATTTTGTTATTTGCCTTTCTCTTTGATTATATCCTTTGTAAGATAACATAGTGTATGGTTAAGTATGTGAGTTTTGGTCTCAGTTTTCCTGGATTTGAATCTGTTCTCCATCATTCACTTAATATATGAATTTGGGCTGATCATTGAACCCCTCCATAACTCAGTTTCCTCATATATAGAAAAGAAATAGCTATTGACCTCATGGGGTTGTAATAAGAATTAAAGAAGATAATTCATGTATACCACATAAATATATTCTCATTATATGGTAATACGGGACTGCTAATATTATACACATTTTAACTAGAGATGACTAAAAAATAGCTTCTCCAAAAGTAAATAAGCCCCTTTCTAAAAAAAAAAAAAATTAGAATTTAAGCTGGTTTTTACTGTAATGATTTTAGACATTGGATCAGAACAGCAATTCTAATGTAATAATTTACATAAGGGAGAAATATCTGGAGAAAGAGAGGGCAGATCTGCCACAAATGAAAAAAAAAAAGGAAAAATTAAAAATCTAGGAGCATATCATTAATATTGAAATATTGAACAATATTCAATTGTTCTGTTGTTCTCAACCTAGTTTATGTCCATATCATAATATGTGTTTAAATATCATCTTTTAGAATC
>NW_007818620.1:0-879 GCF_000696425.1 Galeopterus variegatus | reverse complement strand
AAACGTGGGCTGGACCAGAGGGTGGCGGAGAAACTCTGTCTAGGCTCCTGGGTCGCTGCCCGCTCGATCCAGTACCCTGCAGGTAAAATACCCTCTTAATCAAAATCCTTTGTCTTACTGCATAGAAGTGCCGGCTTCCTTTTTCCATCTGAAGATACCCTCTCAGTTTAGCAGGCAGTTTGTCTTCGCTCCATCTTCAGACAATCATCATTGTCATCATCATCATTGCCGTCATCATCATCATTATCATCTTCATCAGTGTCATATTGCCATTGGTGTTCCTATGGGGGATTGCATTAGAAGACCACTGGGATGACCTGGCAATGTGGTCCCGATTCCACAACGTGGCCTGTTGCATTGGGGGTGGACTTATGTGGGAGCGTGGGGAGGCCCATCCACTCTCTTTGTGATCCGGGTCCTGCCCCTTGCAGAGACTGCAGATGCTCTTGTGGGACTTAAACTTCTTCTTCGTCATCATCCTCCTGACAATAACAGCTGATAGATGTCAAGCTAATGCTTTCAATGTGCCAAGTCCTGGGCCGAGTTCATTATAAAACATCACTCCACTGAATCCTAACAGTACTCTGAGAGGTAACTATTATCACCAACCCATTTTACAAACAAGGGATTGGGGCTCAAGGGCTCTGGTGACCTCCCAGCTGCAGCTCTGCCAGGCCCCTGTGGCCACATTGTGTGTCAGTGCTAAACTCTATGTGCCATAGTTCTATGTTGTTTGAGTTTGTTGCAAAGATACATTTTTGTAATTAGAAACTAAAGATGTAGGGCCGGCCCGGTGGCGCACTGGAGAATGCGCCGCATGGGAGCGCGGTGGCCCTCCCGCCGAGGGTTCGGATCCCATGTGGAGACCGGTTCCCGCTC
>NW_007818619.1:0-879 GCF_000696425.1 Galeopterus variegatus | reverse complement strand
AGCACATTATGAGTCCTACTTCTAATGTGTTGAAGGTTAAAGTACATTTACTGTTAGGTCACAGATTGGGATTACACTTGTCTGTTATGCGAAAAATGCATATTTTGTAGTTTTTCTATCTATAAGCTTCAGAGTCTCTTTTACTTCTTTTTGTTGAGGACTAGTTCTTAAGTTAAGCCAAATGGGGTAGTGCATGAAACTTGTTGAAAATAGTTTCTTTGCAACATTCTGATGCTTCTTAAATAAGTACTGTACACTGATTGTATTTAAAAAAAAAACTTTTAATTTTGAGATAATTGTAGAGTCACGTGCAGTTATCAGAAAGATCCTATGTGGCCTTCACCCAGTTTCCTTCATTGGTAACACCTCACATAACTATATAGTACAGTATCACAGCCAGGAAATTGACATAAATACAATCCACACGCTTTATTCAGATTTTACCAGTTTTACATGCACGTATATGTATGTATGTGTGTGTGTGTGTATGTGTGTAGGATCCCTCGTGCCACAACTACCTCCCTGCTTCCTCTCCTTCCTAACCCCTGGAAATGACTAATCTATTCTCCATCTCTATACTATTGCTATTTCAAGACTCTTTTATACATGTAACTTTATTATTTTTTCCCCTTCATATGCATGGTGTCTGAAAATAAGAGCAACTACATGAAAAAGGGCAAAAGATTCTTAATATTAACTTCCACATTATAAGGTGTTTTAAGGTTCTCTTTGTTCAAAGGGTAAAGTATCACTTTAATGTTCACTAGGTAAATTATTTTCCCTTGACATAAACTATAGTTTTCATATGTTAAAATGCCAAATTACTAAATCTGTGTAGTTGGCTCACTCAAAAAATGCTTTTAATTCAGCTTTCAATTT
>NW_007818618.1:0-879 GCF_000696425.1 Galeopterus variegatus | reverse complement strand
AAAGTCCAGTTAATCTATTTTTATATGTGTTGCCTGTGCTTTTAGTGTCATATCCAAGAAGTCATTGCCAAACCCAATGTCATGGAAATTTTCCTCTATGTTTTCTTCTTAAAGTTTTAGAGTTTTAATTCTTATGTGTAAATCTTTGATCCATTTTAATTTTCATATGTGGTGAAAGATAAGGGTCCATATTCATTCTCTTGCATGTGGATATTCAGTTTTCACAGTGCCATTTGTTGAAAAGACTGTTCTTCCCCCATTAAATGGTCTTTTGGCACTCTAGCTGAAAACCAATTTACCACACATACAGTGTTTATTTCTCAGCTCTCTATTCTATTCCATTGGTTTTTATGTGTGTCCTTATGCCAGTATCACACTGTTTTAATATTGGAGCTTTGTAGTAAATTTTGAAATCAGGAAGTGTGAACACATCCAACTTTGCTCTTCTTTTTTAAGATTGTTTGGATATTTGAGGTCCCTTGAGGCACCATATGAAAATTAAGATGGGTTTTTCTATTTCTGCAAAAAAATGCCACTGGGATTTTAATAGGGTTTGAATGAAATCTATAGATTACTGCAGGTAATATTGTCATCTTCGCAATATTAGGTCCTCCAAACCATGAACATGGGATATCTGAACACTTATTTTTGTCTTTTTAAATTTATTTCAGCAATGTTTTATGGTTTTCAATGTATGTCTTTTGTCTCCTTGGTTAAACTTGTTCTTAAGTATTTAATTTTTTATATGCTACTGTAAATGGAATTGTTTTCTTAATTTCCTTTTTTGGACTGTTCATTGCAAGTATATAGAAATGCATCTGTTTGTTGCTGGTTTTGTATTCTACAACATTGCTGGACTTGTTTATTAGTTCTAACAGT
>NW_007818617.1:0-879 GCF_000696425.1 Galeopterus variegatus | reverse complement strand
TGCATATATAATGTATACAACTTGATGAGTTTGGAGTTAAGAATACATCCAACAATCACCATAGTCTATGCTATAAACCTATCTGTCAACTCTAAGTTTCATCCTATCTTTTTATTTATTGATATTACTGTTATTTTTGGTGATAACATATCATAAAATCTACTATCTTATCAAATTTTTAAGTGAACAAAACATTTTCTCTAACTACAAGTTTTATGTTGTACCGTCAATCTCTAGGACTTACTCATTTTGGGTAACCTTACCTTTGTACCCTTTGAGTAATACCTCCCCCAGCCACTGGTAAACACCTTTTCAATCTCTGCTTCTATGAATTTGACAAATTTAGATTCATCATGTAAGTTGTATCATGTAATATTTGTATTTTGTGTCTGTTAACGTATTTTTATTTGTTTTAGATTATATTTAATATATATTTATTTCAATTAAAGATTCATCAAAATCAGTATTTTTACTAGCATTTAGATTTCCATTTTTTTGGACTACACTAAACTTCTGTTCTGACACTAACAATAAAACTACTGGTATATAAAATAATGAATTGAATTTAGTTAATGAGATTTTTAAAATAGTAAGTGAGCATATTTTTTTGAAATGAGAGACATCACATATTTCTCAAATTATAATTTATTATAGTATGCAATTGAAACTTTATTAGTTAATTTAATGCGAGGAAATGAATAAGAAATAAACATTCATTAGAAAACAATAATAGCAAGTTAGTCTTACAATAAAGGGAACTTAATATGTTGAATGCCAGTCAAATATTCCTAAAGCATTATCAAAGCACAGGTATACTTAAGTTCAAAAACACTTTAGAAAATATTACCATATGTTTAAGTACAAAAGCTTTCAAATTCA
>NW_007818616.1:0-879 GCF_000696425.1 Galeopterus variegatus | reverse complement strand
CTCTCTACGAGGCAAGGGCTGTGCCCCACAGCATGTTTAAGAGAAGCTAGCAAAGCCCTGATTGTGTTCGCCCAACACACTCTTGTAATTATTTCTAAATATTAAATTTAAAGTAAAACAAACAGAAGTGTATAGGTGCGTGCCCTGGCATTGCCAGTGCCTGGACAGGGTCAGCTCTCTGGCAACGTCTGCACTCACCTGCGGCACATGTTTCTCCATCTGCAAAATGCAAGGGGTCCTCATTCCCCCTTCCCTCAAAGGCTTTTTATTTTTATTTTTATTTTAACTTCCCAATATACATTGTAGTTGATTTTCAAGACACTTTACTTGTTCCTCTTTCCCCCTCCCTCTTTCCCCTCCCCTTCCAAGGCTTACGCATAAAACACAAACAGCCCCAGACCTGGGGAAAGTTTCCTCAGTGCACTCGTCCCTAACACACATGGAAGAGGTCCCCTCACAGGGGCGGGATGTTGAGGGGATGCGTTGTGGTGGGGAGACCGCAGCTGTTTGCTGGATTGGATGTAGGGAGCCACTGATCATCCGAGGTCAGGGCAGGAAATAGTGTGAGACACCCGCTCCTCACCCTTTAGGACAACACCGGTAGAGCGTTTCTTGATATTGGTTTTGTTGGTTTCTTAAAAGAAAAAAGTCAGCACAGGGAATTAGAGATAGACAAGGTGTCTTGGAGCTAGAAAACAGCATCAACAAAGCATTCAGAGGATGATCTGTCCTCGGGGAAAGATGCCCTGTGATAGAAGCCAACGCCTGCAGAAAGAATACAGAGGGAGTGCCAATAATTAACTCTTTGGGGACAGTGTCTAGGGATATTTTGGTGTAACTCAAATCACAGACATAAAAGTATTCAGTGTAAGTTTGCAG
>NW_007818615.1:0-879 GCF_000696425.1 Galeopterus variegatus | reverse complement strand
AGACGTTCTTATGAGCATTTACAGAAACAAGAATATAAGTACAATCAGACCTCCGTAACTGTGGATTCCACTTGTGTGGATTCAACCAATTGTGAGCAGAAAATATTTAGAGAAAAAATTTTATCTGTACTGAACATGTGCTGACTTTTTTTTCCTTGTCAGTATTTTCTAAACAGTACATTATAACATCTACTTGCATAGCATTTGCATTGTTTTAGGTATTATAAGTATAATTATAAGTATATTGTAATCTAGAAATGATTTAAAGTATACAGAAGGATGTGCATAGGTTATATGTGAATAATGTATCATTTAATATCAGGGACTTGAGCATCTGCACATTTTGGTATCCATGGGGGTCCTGGGGCCAATTTTCCACGGAGACTGAGGGATGACTGTAAAAACAACTTCAACTTCAATCTGAAGTTGGAAAGATATTGTTGCTGCAAGGTACATTGATGTATATAAGGTTGAGGAAAACACTTCAGTTTATGTTAAAAATATAGCTTTATTTCATGCCACAGTATTAGATCCCACATTTCTGAACTGGGTTAGTGAAGTGGAAACTGTTCATTTATGAAAGATTTGAAAGCACTCTTTACCCAGGCACATATGACATGTGCATGTTGTAGATTGAGTAGGTTGTCCTCATATATAGAGATCTTCAATTATCTGCTAAAATTCTTGATTTAAATATATGAATTGCCTGATCTGCTTCCTTAATAGCAAACTGAGGAAGAAATCCCAGTCACTTAAAATGGAATAGCACCAGAAGGACCTGAAATAGATACAACTTCTCCATGCTTTCTGGCTTTTTATTTTTTTTTCAGAAAAAAGATAAACAAGGTAAGTGTGCTTAAAGAGTTAATGCCACTCAAT
>NW_007818614.1:0-879 GCF_000696425.1 Galeopterus variegatus | reverse complement strand
CTCTGTGTATGTGTTCCATGTGCCACTGTAGTTATGTTGTGATGTAATGATGTTTCCAAATATGTCGTAATCACCAAAAAGCAATGGGAACTGTACTTGGGTAAATCATCACAACTGCCAGCATCTTCACGTGCATGTTGTGTGAAGCCATGGTGCACTTGTGCACATGGTGAACGGACAAGGCCACTGGAGGCAGGGGGACCACCCAAGTGGCTCCAGTCACCCCAGGCTCTGGCTGACTTCCCAGGTCTGGGTATCAGCATCTCGGTACAGCAACGTGCCTCGGCTGGAAGCTGTTATGGAGAAGACGTTAGGAAGTCCGAGAAATTTCATATATAATATAGGCATCATTGCACCTAAGGTAGAAAAGCGGGAACAGTATGTTATGGCTTATTAATGTATTGGATGAGTTCATCTTTGTCCTTTCCTTGTTTTATTTTGTATGGAAAATTCAATCTGAAAAATAACATGGTGGAATAAATCTGTGTCTTTTTATTGTGACAGGTATTTTCTAAAAGTATATTTTGAATTCCACCGTAAACCATTTTTTAAATCACAGTGGACGTGGATAAGTAGCTTTGAGTCAGGGCGGTTTGATTTGCCCGGCGTTCCTTCTGGCATTGCTGGTTCTCGATCTCTAGTCTTGTTCCTGCCGCGTTTTCTCCTCAGAGTCACCCCACCCCCACCTCTGTCCCCAGCCATCCGGGCAGGATCCTGTTGTCTAACTCCTTACCTAGCATTCTACCCTCTCCCGTGTGATTCTCAGCCGTCTGCAGACCCGGCCGTGGCTGCCCTGTTCTTTGACCCACACTCATAGGGCACCTTTCCTGCCCTTGATTCTAGGCCAGCTCCTTATCCCTCTGTGTCTGATGCAAAGAA
>NW_007818613.1:0-879 GCF_000696425.1 Galeopterus variegatus | reverse complement strand
TCCCTTGTTTAAATGACAGAGTGGTTCTGTTTCCTGACTGGACCAGACTGATAAAATATAACTGTTACGAAGAAAATCTAAAATAATCTATAAGTCCTTGGAATAAATAAAAGTACTAGAGTTGCTGGATACAAAGCCAATACAGAAAAAAAAAATTAACTATATTTCTATATTCTAGAAAAAAACATATTAAAAAAATTTTTTAATTCACCAACAGAAAGGGAAATTATAAAAACAATTCCATTTATAACAGCATCAAAAATAGAAAATACTTATGAATAAAATTAACCAATGTGATACAAGACAGAAAACTACAAAATATTGTTGAAAGAAACCAAAGACCTAAATAAATGGAGAGACATCCTATATTCACGGATGGAAGGCTTAACATTGTTAAGATGGCAATACTTCCAAAAGTGATCTACAGATTCAATGCAATCCCTTCAAAAATCCCAATGGCCTTTTTGTTTTTTGCAGAAATGGAAAAGCTGATCCTAAAATTCATATGGAATTGCAAGAGACTCTGAACAGCCTTGAAAGCACTCTTGAAGTGTTGAAGTAGTCACTCTGATTTCAAAATTTACCACAAAGCCATAGTAATCAGAACAGTGAGGTACTGGCATAAGGACAGACATACAGATCAATGGAATAAAACTGGGAGTCCAGAAATAAACCCTCACGTGTATGGTCAATTGATCTTCCACGATAACAAGACTGTTCAATTGGGAAAACAATCTCTTAAACAAATGGGACTGGGACAACTGGATATCCACATGCAAAAGAATAAAGTTGACCCTCACATTACACCGTTTAGAAAAAATAACTCAAAATGGATCAAAGACCTTAATATAAGACCGTAATTTATAAAACTCATAGAAG
>NW_007818612.1:0-879 GCF_000696425.1 Galeopterus variegatus | reverse complement strand
TGATGTGTGCCAGTCCTTAGGGACTTCTTGCCAGCCTAGTCCTTCCCACCTCACCCAGTCCTGGTCCCCCTGGCCCACTTGGCTTGGTCACATGCATGTGTGATTACACTGGGAAGACCCTCTGCAGGATGCTGCAGCCTACAGCAAGACAGCCTTTGCCCCTCATGGAAGTCCCAGGCAGGATGGGTCCCCGTTCCTCAGCCCATTATGACAATAGAGACCATTCCTCAGAGGCTTGAGAGCTGCTTGGCCGCCACGGTGCTGAGGTGTGGGGCTGATGGCCTGGAGACTCTGAGGGAGAAAGTCTTGGGTGGTTCCGTGTGCTGTCCTCCCTCCTGCCACATACCGCAGCAGGACATGAGAAGGACTCCCTCACCCCTAGTCCAGTCACTCCAAAGGAGTCATCCCAGGGAAATTGTGCTTTTGTGTGCTGCTCTCATCTCTCAGCTGGGCTCCAAGCTGGTTTTTTGTTTCCCCTACACTCAGTAGGAGGGGAAAGAATGAGATCCAGAAAATACCTTCAGCAAGTGCTGAAATGAGTTTGGGATGAAGGAGCCATTCCTGCCAGAGCCAGAGCCCTCGGAGAGGACGGGGCTGGCCTTCATGGACAGAGGGAAGGTGGGGTGCCCAGCAGTAGGAGCAGAGGGACCTGGGCATGGGCGTGGAGACCCTCTGTTTGAGCTTTGCGTGCACATCCCCTGGAAACTGCAGAGCACTCCCACCCTCCCCTTGCTTGGGTCACTTCTTCCTGAATAGTAATAGTAGTAGCAGCTACCAGTTCTTGAACTCTGGCAGGATGCCAGACTCTGCAGATGCTCCTTGTGTGTTGGTTTATTTTGATTTCTCATAACAATCTCCATAGGGTAGGCATTAGTATTA
>NW_007818611.1:0-879 GCF_000696425.1 Galeopterus variegatus | reverse complement strand
ATCTCCCTTTATCTTTCCTCTGTTTTTGATCCTGAAGTGTTTCAAAGAAAAACCTTGACATTATATTGTATTGTCCTTGAGTAATTCTATAAGAATCGTAGAAGACAAAGACTTCTGCTTCCATTGCTTATGTCATTATAAAAAGTGGAAAATAGTATAATATTCTTTCATATCCTACGGTAACCTTTCAAACTAAATACAAGGGTACTTCAAAAAGTTCATGGAAGTTCACTTATATTATCTTTCAATTCTATTTTTTCATGGACATTTTGAAGTACCTTCATATATTGTGTACAGTTGTGAAAAAGCCTTGCTTTGCTATCAAATATTGACATTAAGGGTTTGGGACTGCTTATCATGCTAGCTATATTGACTTTCTAATGAGAAACATTTTAGAGGATCTGAAATTCTGTATTGCTAACCCCCCGCCCCATAGGATAGGTACAACTTTCTTGTTTTGTAGTTATAAATATTACAAGTGGGGACCTAGCAAATGCAATAATGCAGGTGTAAAATGCAGCATACAGCAAGCTTTTCGTTCTTCTTAAGACCTGAGGTCATTGGTAAGTGGGTGTTTTCAAAAATCCTTCTAAAGAGTTGAACCTCAACAAGTGAGACATAGAGAGATAGGACAGATGCTGTTCGCAGAAACGCAGGATCGATTTGGAGAGCTATGTAAAGGGTTAATGTTTTAAAGGTGGACTAGGGGAAGGCTGTCCTGAAGAGAAAAGACTGAACACCAGTCCCAAGATGTCTGTCACTCCTTCTCAAGAAATTAACATAACTAATTCCCAACAATTGTTAAATGTTGTGACATTGCACGGCAGAAAACACAAGCGAGGTTTTGATTTCTATGTTTTCCTTCTGAGATATTGATAG
>NW_007818610.1:0-879 GCF_000696425.1 Galeopterus variegatus | reverse complement strand
AAGTCTAAATATATATTTTTCATAGCTCTCTACTCATAGTCATATAATGCTCCCAAACCAAGTTAATTGTCTACAAAATAGCCTCAGATTTTTCTGATTCTGTGTTGTTACCCTTTCTGAAATATATTTTTCTCCACCAAAGTAACTCTCTATCTCCCCAAGGGAGCTAGTGATCTTAATCTTATTACACTGTTTTTTTTTTTTCTTGTTTAAATAGTTAGTCTTTCATGAAGGTAATTCCTCGAAACGAGAAACTAACACTGTCTTTGTGTCCCATGTCTCACTGGTACCATGCCAACAAATAGAATCAAATTCTAGCATGGCCCTAAAGTCAAATACAGTCTGGAGTAAAATTCACAGAGAAGACATTTGTACCAAAATACCACATTATATTCACATAAATGTAGGGATTTTGAGAATGTGTGAGCAAAAGCAAACACCACCACCAACAAAAACCCAGAAGAATGTTTAAAAGTGATCTGAATCTGTTAATATGGTTCTGCATATGACAGCATCTTCATTTGGAATGCTTACCTGAGAATTGAGCATTATGCTCCCATTTTGTCTGGCAGTTTCATAAAATCCTGAACCAATCATTGACCCTATTTAAAGGAAGTTGAGGTGCCAGATAGTCTCTGATAAAATACAGAGAAAAGAATGTATGGAACCAGGTGAAGAATTTATTATGTGTACACTATGCAGTCACACTCAAGGAACATCTCTTTAGAGTATACTGAAGTCTCTTTTTTCAACAAATGTTTGACGATAGATTTTTGAGAAAAGCCCGAGTATCTTGAAATCTCTTTCCTCATTGGTTTCTACTAGATGGAGATGCTCAGGAGAACTAAGTTTACAGTCAGTTTACATAGGCTTTCTGGT
>NW_007818609.1:0-879 GCF_000696425.1 Galeopterus variegatus | reverse complement strand
GGCGACACTGAGGGTTGCGATCCGTTGCCAGACATGGAAAAAGACAAAAAGGCAAAAAAAAAAGAAACTGTTATAAAAATAAAGTCTAAAAAAAAAAAACCAGAGTATATTATGATCAACTTTTTGTCAATATATGTATGTATGTATATGTATATATATATATATATATTTTTTCCCCCTTTTTGTCTTTTTTCATGACCAGTAATGGGATCGCAACCCTCGGTGTCGCACCCGCACTGCGCTCAACCAGTGAGCGGATCGGTCTCTATATGGGATCCAAACCCTTGGCGGGAGCGCCACCGCACTCCCAAGTGCCGCACTCTACCGAGTGCGCCACCGGGCCGGCCCTTGTCAATATATTTGAAAACTTAGATGCAATGGATCAATTCCTAGGAAAATACAATTTACCAAAACAAATTCAAGAAGAAACACAAAATACCAGTGGTCATATAACAAGTAAATCAAATAAGTTGAATTACAAATTAAAAAGTCTACCCCCTTTACTCTGCCTTCAAGCCATATACACACAAACACACACCAAAAGGTTTTAACAGGATATTCTGCCAAACATTCACGGAAAAAGTAATTCTGGTCTCATACAAACTGTTTTCCAGAAAGAAAAGTGAGAGTTTCCTAACTCTTTTATAAGGTTAGCATGCATTACCTTGATATCAAAATCTGACAATTGTGGGGCTGGCCCCGTGGCGCACTTGGGAGAGTGCAGTGCTGGGAGCACAGCGACGCTCCTGCTGCGGGTTCGGATCCTATATAGGAATGGCCAGTGCTTTTGCTGGCTGAGTGCGGTGCGGGCGACACCACACCAAGGGTTGCGATCCCCTTACCGGTCATGAAAAAAGGCAAAAAAAAAAAAAAAAAAAA
>NW_007818608.1:0-879 GCF_000696425.1 Galeopterus variegatus | reverse complement strand
TTTTTTTTTGCTTTTTAAGATAATGATGAGTTTGACCCCTTCTCTAAGCTGGGAACTTAAAATCTGAAAACTAAAGTACCAAAGATTCTTACTTAGGGTCTTATGTGATGTTGAGGTAGAATATCTTTCAAAATTATTAGAAAAAAAGGGAGAATTGTTCTACTTTTTAAAGTTTGGGTTTATTATTTCTAATAATGTTTTTGTTCATTGCCAAATGAGAGTGAGAAGTTAAAGCGGTTCTGGTATAACATTTGTTAAAAAGCCCACTCTGTTCTAGGCACTCATTTCACTAACTTTTATTTGACCCTTACTTCTGTATTGAATCAGCATTTTCATTTGACAGAAGAGGAAACCTAGGAACAAAGGGGTTAAGAGTCTTGCTCCAAGTTACCCAGCAAAAAAACTAGCAGAATAAGAACAAGGTCCTAGATCTTCTAACCCAAGGTCTAATGACCTTTCCATTAAACTTCAGTTGCTATATCTTTCCTTAGAGTGAAAAACATACTGAAATGTAAAGTTTAAGCTGTATTGTTAAAGGGAGAATTACAGAAGGTGATATTTTTCACCAAGATCCCAAACATCTAGGAAAGTAAAATTTAGATTAACATTGGGGAGATTGGACTTCCATTTGGTAAAGAAACATGGAAATGTGATATGATCTAGTGAAATATGAACTTAGGGAAACAATCTTTTTGGAGGTTTTGAAATCAAATTAAGTTACATGAGTCTAAAAAGTTGAGAAAGCCTTTCTTAAATGCACCAGTAAATTTAAAGAAAAGAGTTAGTGAAGTGAAAATTTGTTAAGAATTCATAAAATGTGTTAAGTGTATCATGTTTTAAAAACAATTTGTCTAGTGAATAGATATAAGTAATATAGAC
>NW_007818607.1:0-879 GCF_000696425.1 Galeopterus variegatus | reverse complement strand
GTTGCTGTTTAAAGCTGCTAAACTTATGGTGATATGTTACAGCAGCAAAAGAAAACTAATAGAACCCTCAATAATCCCATTCCTTTTCCTTGTCTTGGGTAATCTCCCCTATGCAGATCCAGAAGCTTCTACTTCATCAGCTCTAAGCCCTCACAGATATTTGGGCACAATTTACCTCTAAGTGAATTGTTTATGAAAACCTAGGAGCCCTGGTTTTCACAGACAAAATCTATGACAGAATTTTTGTCAATTTCTGTGATTCATAAAGCTTTAAGTTTAGGGGATGCAAAGATTTTCCATGATGAGAGGAGGAATAAAATGAACAAAACCCAAATGAATATTTCAGTAGATTTTCTGCTCATAAAAAAATACATAAAAAAATAGAATGAAAGGGACACATGACAAAATCAAGTCTAGCCTTGCTGGAGGGATGTGTATGGGGTATGTGCATTTACTCTTACTTATCAAAGACATCAATCATCTGGTTGTCCTTCTCTTCCTATGCCAATGCATTTCATTGAGGTCCTGGATTTCTTCAAGGCCAGAGAGAGAGCTCGTCATCTGGGTCGAACGCCTGATTTTAGAATATTGCTATGTTTTTCTTTTGTTTATTTGGCAATGCATATTCTACCTCATGGAGAGAGAGAAATGGCATTGCCATTCTTGGAAGTATTAATTTGCTCATGAGTTATTTCCCATAATGTATAATGATCACCGATTGGTCTGAAATGATTTTTATTTTAGGCTAGGGGTTGAGGTGGTTACTCCTAAGTGTTGTATCTCAAGAGCACTTTCCACCCTCTCGGGTTTTCTGGTGTCCTGGAGGAAGGTCGGTGTGGGGACCTAGCATGTACTTGCTTTGCTTCCATGTAGATTCTT
>NW_007818606.1:0-879 GCF_000696425.1 Galeopterus variegatus | reverse complement strand
TTTTCCTTCCTCTTGCTTTATTCATTACATGCTTAGCAAACATTTATGAAGTCCCAACTGTGTTCTCTGTGCCCATCACTGTGCTAAAGTATAGGGTAGGAAGATGGTTAAGAGTTAGTTTGTGGCCTCGATAAGCTTACAGTGCAATGCAGAAAGCAAACCACCTGTGGTAAGTTCTATAAAAGGCTCTGTGTAACATACAGTGGAAATTTGGAGGGATCTTAAGGATTTAAATTCCGCAGTATTAAATAATAATCTTTAAAACTGATTGATATGGTTCTATTATTTAAAGTACCACAACCATTTATTAAAATTATAGATAGACATATACATAGAATTTTAGTATGGAGTTTCCTCACTATTCTTTTAAAGTCAAAATGTATAGAAATGTGGGGGGCCTTGGGTCTCAGCCATGCCCCCTGACACCCACAGCCAGCCACTGCAGGAAGTGCCCCAGGCTCTCCTGAGTTGGGGCAGTGGAGGGCCTTGGGCCTCAGCCACGCTCCCCCAACACCCACAGCCAGCACAACTGTGACCAGCAAGCCACTGCAGGAAGTGTTCCTGTCTCTCCTGACCCAGGGCGCTGGGGGGCCAAGGGACTCAGCCACACCCCCGCCCCATGCATGCAACCAGCCAGTGATGACCACCAAGCTGCTGCAGGAAGCACCCCAGGCTCTCTCAAACAGGGGCGATGGGGGGCCTCAGGCCTTGGCCATGACCCCCCAACACATGCAACCTGCCCAGCAATGACCACCAAACCACAGCAAGAAGGGCACCGGTTACTGAGCTGGGACAGTGGGGGGCGAGGGCTTTCCCATACCCCCCTGACATCTGCACCCAGCCCTGCAATTACCAAGCCACCTCTGGAAGCCCCCTGGT
>NW_007818605.1:0-879 GCF_000696425.1 Galeopterus variegatus | reverse complement strand
CTTTGACAGTATATTATGATCATTTACTGATATCACTTAATTCTCTTTAAAAACATTGTTTTAATATTTGCATAATATTCTATCTTAGATGCCTCATAGTGTTTTGGGGGGATATTTAGTTTTGTTTCACAATTTCTCTCTACTATAAACAAACCTATAATGAATAATCAGGTACCCAAATAATTGCACTTGTCTGATTTTTTCTTTCTTTTGAGATAAATTTCTTGACGTGAATTATTGTACCCAAGGGTGTGAATATTTTTAAATTACATTTACTTTTGTCTGATTATAAAATAAATAAACATTTGTTTTAAAAATATATAAACGTACATGAGAGTTGAATAAAAGGGACAGGGCCAAACATTGGAAGCATCTTGTCTTTTCGTTTCTGTGGTTTAAAACATAACCTAGGGGCTCGTGCATATAATCATGACTTAATTTCCCTTGTAAAGAAGCAAAGATGTATAATAATAGTATGTTCCAGAAAAAAATAAGAGGTAATGATAGTACTCAAATCTAATTTTTTTTTATTTTAAATGAAGATTTTGTTTCAACATGTTTAGCAAAACATTAGCATGAGATTAACTCCACATAGTGAAGGTTCTATAGTGAGTAGGGATACATCATGAAAAAAATGTAATGCTTCCTATTTGTAATTATTTTTTTTTTAATTTAAGCTCAACCAGTTGTTTACAATGATATATTTTTTTCCCCATAATTGGCATGAAATATTAGATTTTACTTTCCTGGCTGTTTTAATACAGTTTGCATTCGAAGTATTTTCAACTGACACTTTCTGTTTTACAAGTTGATTGAACTGATGGAAACAATTTTGTGGGACAACTCTCGAGGGAAAGCAGCTTTTCTGATGAATAAAAC
>NW_007818604.1:0-879 GCF_000696425.1 Galeopterus variegatus | reverse complement strand
GATTGAGTACCTTCTCGGAACCAAACACTCTGTCTAGATTTAAAAAACAGATCTGGGACACTGGCCTTCAGACCATACCCCTCTGAGAGAACAAGGATGCTAAACATACACAATCCAGTAGGATTCGATACAAGGGCACTTGGAAAAGTTTGTGAAAAAATAGAATTAAAAGCCAATACAGGGGCCGGCCCGGTGGCGCACTGCTACAGTGTGCCGCTTGGGAAGCGCAGCGGCGCTCCCGCCAAGGGTTCGGATCCCACATACAGACCAGCCACTCACTGGCTGAGCGAGGTGCAGGAGCGGCACCAAGGGTTGCGATCCCGTGGCCGGTCCCGGTCCGGTACGGGCGCGACACTGCGGGTTGCGATCTGTTGCCGGTCACGAAAAAAGACAAAAAGGAAAAAAAAAAGGCAATACAAATCTTTCCATGAACTTTTTGAAGTTCCCTTGCATCATGGTAAAGGACGGAGTTCTGTCTGAGCAGATAAGAGAAGGATCTAATCCGTAATGAGGGTTTTAAAGACTTACTGAGGGCCGGCCCATGGCTCACTTGGGAGATCGTGGTGCTGATAACACCAAGTCAAGGGTTAAGATCCCCTGACCGGTCATCTTTTTTAAAAAAAGAAAAGAAAAAGACTTCCTGGAGTACATTTCTACCTGAAGTAAGTTTTTGAAAAGTGATTAGGAATTAACCAAGTTAAAACGACAGGGGAAAGGAATTTTTGACAGAAGCAGCAGCCTGGGCATAGGAGAAAAGACACAAGGCATGAGAAGCGGGTTTTGTTAGTGGATGTTCCTCAATGATTTTCAGCCTCCTAAAGTTACAAGTCAGTAAAGTAAATAATGGAATCTATTACTGTGCAGTGTCACCTTATACTG